>NC_090246.1:98556314-98598422 GCF_037325665.1 Littorina saxatilis
CGCTAGTAACTGTGCTACAACTAACACTGACTCGTGTAAACAGGAACATAACTGACGAACACGTACACAACTCTTCCAACAAACTACCGTGTGAAAAACACCTAGCTCGAGCTAAAGGGAGTTCTTTCTGAAACCACCTGCGGGTGTGGTGTGAATGCAGGTTTTAATTGAAGGTGAACTGCAATCGAGACTGTGTTAATGATCGGTGTTTGCGTTTATTTTTAGATGCCTCAACTATATATATTTAGATGAAATACGATCGTCTCCGTTGGAAATATTTTGTCGAGGTTAGCTTTTTATGCTGTGGAACTGATTAGGTGTGAACCGTATTTGACAGTAAGGGCTGGAGCGGAGAGTGTGTGTGATTTGACTGCAGCTGCAACAACAACAACAACAACAACAACAACAACAACAACAACAACAACAACAACAACAACAACAACAACAACAACAACAACAACAACAACAACAACGACATCGAGAGGGTGTTGTTGTGGATTTGCAAGTTTATGCACGTGTATTTTGGATTTCATGTTGAAGCAAAATTGTGTGTGATCGATGAATCAATACGGACATTAGGTCCCGTTAGGTTCAGCTGATCCATCTTACTTTCCAAAGTGAAGTTTATTCAGTTTTTGGCTCAAACATGTAGTGTCTTGCAAGTGTTTCGCTTCTATTTTACCCGGTTTGGCTAATGTCGCTGAAGTGGGGTGTGTATTTCGGTTTTCATGTGGAAGCAAAATTGTGTGTGATCGATGAATTAATACGGACTTTAGGTCCCGTTAGGTTCAGCTGGTCCATCTTGCTTTGCGAAGTCAGTGAAGTTTGTGCAGTTTTTTGGTTCAAACATGTAGTGCCTTGCAAGTGTTTCGCTTCTATTTTACCCGGTTTGGCTAATATCGCTGAAGTGGGGTGTGTATTTCGGTTTTCATGTGGAAGCAAAATTGTGTGTGATCGATGAATTAATACGGACTTTAGGTCCCGTTAGGTTCAGCTGATCCATCTTGCTTTGCGAAGTCAGTGAAGTTTTTGCAGTTTTTGGTTCAAACATGTAGTGCCTTGCAAGTGTTTCGCTTCTATTTTACCCGGTTTGGCTAATGTCGCTGAAGTGGGGTGTGTATTGCTTTGCTGGGTAGGTACTTGACTGTTTTCCCGGTGAGATCACAAGTGCATGTTGACGAAAGAAGCGGGTTGTGTGTTCAGCCTGTGAGATCTCAGTTGCGTGTTCAGGAAAGAAATTGGCTTTTGTGTGTTGCAAAGCTCGGTTCGGTGCCTGACTATTTCGGTGCAAAATATTATCACAGTTCCATGTCTACAAAAGAAAGGAGTTATGTGTGTTACTTTGCTAGAGATGAATATTTGTCGCATTAGTTTGCGACAAACAAGGGGGATTTCAGTTGCGACAAACTGCCCTCGACAGACCTCGCGAACACGTACATTTGTGTGACCTACGACAGGCACACATTTTGTGTCCAGTCATATCGTTTCGTCAAAGACTGCTTGTTTACAACACTGAAAAAGCACCAAGTAGTGTGGACTGAATCGACTGAGCAGAGCTGCCAGTGCTGACCTGTTGAAAATCAGAGTTTCAGCGAAACCTAATGTTGCTGCGAAACATTTAGGGCATTCTATCGACCGCCAAGTCGTGAACCCGCCCACACACGCAACGCCTTGCTTGATGGTGTCATTTTCTGTTCCCCGGGAAGAGAGAAAGAAGGAGAAACAAAATCTCGACCTTGATTTTCCTCCCACCCCACCCCACCCCCTCCCTCTCTTCTCCTCCCTCCTTCCCTCGAACTTTTTACGCCCACCGAATTCTTGTTTCACGGTCATGTACCTCAAACTGTAAATTGCATCCCTGAAGGGAAGGAGATAAATAATGACTCCCGGTCACGTAAGATAGCCCGAAGTGTAAACCGAGGCATGTTCGCAGAATACGGCCAGTGATTGATTCCGTACGTTGTGCACCGAGTAGCAAGTCAGGGCTTGGTTTCGTCGCTCTTGTTGACATGCGTGCAGCGGAGTTAGAGAGAGAGCTTGCGTTGCATCGCGGTGTTGATGTGGTGCGTAACTCTTTGTGTGGTGGTGGATACATTTTTTGGGGGATACGTTTATTATTATTTTCCGTGCGCGAAAACTTGAAAACTTGAACACTTTTTTCGAGGTAAAAAGATATCCAATCCCTTCTCGTGTAAAGGATAATCGAAGCCACCATTGATCAGTTCAGGCTCTTTGCATGGGGTAAGCTTTGTTTTGGTTTTAGATACATAACAAACACGTACAGTCTGGTCGCGTCCTGTGCAGAGTGAGAATTAAGAACAATTTCATGTTGAAACATGTGACAGTAATTACAATAGAAATACAGCAACAACAAACGTGACAAAGTCTATATCTGCTTGGTAAACAGCCATGTTGAAGAATATTGGTATTTTTCCAAGTGGAATAATGCTAAAAACCTATTGTGAAAGCCAATGTTGGCATTTCTCCAAGTGAAACGATGCTAACAAACCAATGTGAAGACCAATGTTGGTAACCGGCACGGTTGGCCTAGTGGTAAGGCGTCCGCCCCGTGATCGGGAGGTCGTGTGTTCGAACCCCGACTTTAAAATTAGCAATCTAGTGGCTGCTCCGCCTGGCGTCTGGCATTATGGGGTTAGTGCTAGTTGATCCGGTGTCGGGATAATGTGACTGGGTGAGACATGAAGCCTGTGCTGCGACTTCTGTCTAGTGTGTGGCGCACGTTATATGTCAAAGCAGCACCGCCCTGATATGGTCGGCTGGGCGTTAAGCAAACAAACAAACAAACAAGGAACTTAGTCGATAAATATCGACAGTGGGCCGACTAATGGTTTAAATGTGAAATGTGTGTATAATAATGGGTGTGGGTCTAAAATGAAGTTAAGTAGTAGTTAACATTTGTTTTGAATATTTATTGGTATTTTGACAATATGGGTAGCATGGAAATGTAAGTCTTAGGTACCATTGTACCCAGGAAGAGAGACGAGAGATAGGAGTAGGTTGCAATCGCTTGTGTGGTCTTTGAGTTTTGTTTTTGGAAAGACATTGTTAAAGAAAAAGAAGACAAGTACAGTAATGCCCAGGATCAGCATCTATTATGACCGCAGGGCTATTCATGATTGTACCGTGCCCAAAATACTAACACGCTTTAAAAAAAACAAATAGAACCTTGTTCGCTTTTGGTGTACTTTTATTGATGTTTCCTTCACATTTCTAGATAAGGTAACACACGTACATCATTCTTATCTGCCTTCTTCTTTGCTAAGATCAGTTTGAATGTGTGTTGTTTTTTCTTCACAACATGAATCAGTGATTTTCCGTTGAAGTAGACTGTTTCAGAACAAGTCTTCCTGTACCACTTTTAGACTGTCAACGTACATTGTACAACTGGTGTCTGTTAAGTCAAGGCCATCAGCACAGGGTCACCATGCAGTCGAATCACAGTTTTCCCACAGCGAAAAACAAAATCCAGGACGAATATATTATGTATAATGTTTAAATATAATGAGCTGCACTGTCGTCTTTATGCAAAAAAAAGAAAGAAAAAAAAAAAAAAAGTACAGTAATGCAATATTTATTGTGAAAACCAACGATTGTACAAAGAACATGTGAGGCAACATTATGTCTATGATGTTGTGAAGAAAATTAGTTATGATTTATACTATTATTATTTATTGTTTAGACTTGAGACTGAATAGCAAAATGCGAAGTGTATGTCAAGTTTTGTGGTGTGAATTAAAACAAAATGAAAAGTGTAAATATCTGGGAAATTGTGGTTAAAAGACTTCGTTATTTCTTGATTGTTATTTACTATTATATTGAAGTGAATAGCAAAACGCTGTATTTGAAAACAGCATGGGATTTATATATATATTTTTTGGTATCAGGTAATGCCCTAGTTTTTACAAATTGTAGCAAAGTCGATTAACTTTACTATGTACGATGTTTGCTTGCAAATTACAACACAAACGCGAAAAACTTAACTATTTGTAGAGTTCTAAGGCATTGCAGACAAAGCAACTGCAAGAAAGTCAGGTTTTAGCAGTGTGAAAATCCGCTGAACATTTCTTCTTGTTATCGGAGACCGTAAATTACTGCCCGAGAACTGAGTTTAACTTTTGCCAATAGGTTGGACAGAAGAAGGGGTTAATATATGTGGGGGAGGGAGGTGGATGGGAGTAGGAGGGGGGGGGGGGCTTGGGGTCGAGAGGGCCGCTACAGGGAGAGGGATTTAGGATCTGAAGTATATTTTACTACAGCAGGGCACAATGTATCACTGACATTGACACAGTTTATAACAACACGCCGGTGATGTCCATTCCAGACCCAGGCTTTATTGTAATGCAGACAGCAGTACACACGAAGATGATACACTGGTGTGTGTTTTGACCCCCGCTTTTGTGGAACTGCCTGCGTATATATTGTGATTAAAATTAAGATATTTTGAAGAAAAACCGATACGCCGTTGAGGTCCATAAGGCTATATTGTCTGTTCTAGTGTATACACAGTTTGAAGAAAAAATAGGTTCGCCGATGCTCTGTCTTGGCAAACATAACTATGTTTACTGGTAGGTTACAATGCCAGAATAAAGTCACTCAGTGTGTAGCCTATCCCGATGGAGGGGGTTTATTACACCCCCGGTATAGGGGTGTGTATAGGTTTCGGTCGATGTGTTTGTTTGTTTGTTTGTTTGTGTGTTTGTGTTCGCATATAGATCTCAAGAATGAACGGACCGATCGTCACCAAACTTGGTGAACAGGTTCTATACATTCCTGAGACGGTCCTTACAAAAATTGGGACCAGTCAAACACACGGTTAGGGAGTTATTGGTGGATTAAAATTATACAAGGACTTATAGAGGGAAATATTAATGGTCAAAGGGAAATAACCATTCTCGATCTCACTCAGTCACTGCCACCAACTGAGAAGGTTATTTCCCTTTGACGGGGGTGTTTTTCCTACCTCGGAGGAATTTCTTGTTTGCTTTTTTTCCGTACAGTTGTACTTTCTTTTCTGTTCTTTCTTTCCTCTCTCCCTTCCTGTCTTACTTCCGTGCTTCCTCTGCTCTCTGTCTCTTTCTTCCTTTCTTTCTTCCTTTCTTTCTTCCTTTCTTCCTTTCTTTCTTCCTTTCTTTCTTCCTTTCTTTCTTCCTGTCTTTCTTCCTTTCTCTGTTTATTTGTCTGTTTTCTCTAGTTTTTGAACCGGGTGCAACCATGCGCAAAAAAACCCCACTTCTATATTGATTGATTGGTATGTGTCCCTTGTTACCCGAGGCCCGCTATAGAAGACACGGGCAACAGTCGTACGCATTGTGTGCGAGCCACACTGCTATTAAAAGGAGAAAAAGAAACCTGAGCAGAAAACTGTTGACACCGGGATGTTATGAAGGGTTCGCGAGGGCAAGGGATTGATCGCTTTGTGTGAGGGGGGTTTACGCCGTCAGTTTGCCGCTCGCTTGTCCTATACGGACGAACAACAGAACAACAGAAATAGAACCAGTCCGTTCTTGTCCGGCCGCCTCCCTCCCTCCCTCTCTCAGTGTCTTTAAAACGTCCACTGTCTTTAAGCTATAGGCTTCGATTGTTTGGCCCAACTTGATTGAGGCTCACGGATCTTTGTCTGCTTACCTGGGACGGCAATCTGTAAGGCGTATTGATACACGCCAAGGCGAAAGGGTGTGCAAAAGTCAAACACGATTCGTGGCTGTCTTCTTAACCTTATCGGAGACCGGCCGGCACAACGCCGTTTGGCCCCAAGAAACTGGATCGCATTCTGATTGTGCGTCAGTGAGCACTGGTGGTGTGTGCAGTTGTGTTAAGATTCTTTGGCCAAAGTGAGGAGTTAAATTCTGTGGGAGGCCTAGGTGATATGTGATTGTAAGGCTTGTGTGGGACGATTTTATAAAGTGATATATATATTATATATAAGCCTTGTGCATGCGTACGTATAGAAATGTTTTTTTTATGTGCGTTTGCATGGAAGACATTATGGCATTGTTTCTTTTGTCGATGATAAGTATCATTCTCGGAGTAAGGATTGGAGTCAAGGATAATACATAGAACATGTACAGCTAGGTAATTAATTATACCTTCAGAATCCCGCAGTGGGGCACTGCGGTTATGAAATTAAAGGCCCCTCCTGTTTTTGGAACCGCAGGAGCTTTCTAGTTTGCTGTTAGGTAGATTTTTGGTTCCTCTTTCCTGTCATGCTCTCTTTTTCTTCATGAATTCTTTTCTTTTTTCTGCCTTCTTGCTCATTCACCTGTATTTTTTCCAAAAAATCTCTTCTCTTGCCGCTTGTCTCGCGATTCATGTATAGTTTAATCTGTTAGTGTTCTGATGTAAGTCCAGCAGTAGATAGGTTAAGCCTATTTTAACATACTGGAAACTGGTAATCTTCCAGTAGGTACTAATTTAGTTTTACTAAAGCCTGCTGGGACACAAGTAATGGGTTAGTGCATTTGTAAACAGGAATCGCTTGACAAGTGGCCCCCTTCATCCCCCCTTCCTCGTCCTGATATGGCTCTACGTAGTCGGCTGGACGTTAAGCAACAAATAAACAAACAAACAAAATACCTTCAGAACGGCATTATTATTAATATTGCTTTTTGTGGAGGGGGGGGGGGGGGTGGGGGCAACTGTTTTCAGTCGCACAACATTATACAAGGCATCAACATTACTAATTATCTCAGAGAAGGAAACCGTGGAGAAAAAAGTCTGAAAAATTGTCGGATCCACTTGCATTTTTCTGGCTGGTTATTTTTCCATACCAGTTGCAGTGAATTTTAACAGAACGTTAATTCATGCAATTGCAATGCCCTGACATACGTACAACTATGCCATTTGCAACTGTACAAAAGCATACACTTATATATAGTGGTTGGGCGTTTATGAAAACGATTGAAACAGGTAGTTTGCTCACGTCGCATGAACTTCTTATTTGAATTTCTTTAGCTATGTCTTGGTTGTATCTTTTCTGTGTTGCATACGAAATATACATTCCGTTTGTTGTAGTGTCGTCGTCTTTTTTTTAGTGGCCTCTCTTTTGTGTCAAACTCAGAACAGACACGTTTAATTTTGAGACATTCCTGGTAACTGTATTTCTTCTATACTGACTTCCAAATTACATTTATGTTGTTGATAGTCTTATTGACGTCTTTGTAGTGGCTTTTTTTTCTTCTTCAATGTCAGATCAAGCAAAGCTACTCTATTAATTAATGGTGTATCTCTGGTTGGTTGGTTATTTTTTTTTTTTTGGGGGGGGGGGGGGGTTCCCCAGTCTAAGAAACTATTTTGGACATGATGTGGTGATTAGCTTAGATTGTCTCTCTGCAAAACAATACCAGCATTTATACCACAGTCGTTCAATACTGCACTCGATAGTCGCGATTGACTTTCCCTGATGGCCGCAAAGTGTTCTTTGACCTATCGCTCAAGAGGACGTAGACAGTGTCTTTAGCATCGCAGCTAAATACTAGGAAAGCAGCTTTGTGATTTGATCAGTGCTGTGACCACGCAGTCCTTTTTCTGTGTCTTACTTCCTGCCATGTGAAAAGTACATGATGTGTGGGTAGAGTATTCTTGTTGAAAGAAGAAACAAGGGTGCTTTGTGAATGAGTTTTGAGAACAGAAAACAGTGCCTAAAGTTGTGATGACCAAGAAACAAGAGAACTTTGTAGATGAGCTTTTCTGACCCGAGGAAAAGAAATAGATTTGTTTTTGACAAAGATGAGATTTGCTGTTTTATTTCGGACAAACAATTTTGTATACACGCTTTTCTTGCTTGAGGACAAAGCAATGTGTACCGTTTTGCTGACAAAGCCACACACACAAACACCATACAAACTGTGTAGATCCTGTATTGTCCATTCTCCAGCGCTGAATCAGTGGGTTGTTTTGTTGCTGTTGTTGTTGCTTTGTAAACGAGCTTTGAATGTGAGCTGTTTTTTGGTGTTAAGATTCCTGAGCGCGCAGTGCTTGCTCAAACATCGGATTTCTTCTTGACAAAAGGACACCTTCCCTGCAATAAAACACACACACACACAGACACACACACACACACACACACACACACACACACACACACACACACACACACACACACACACACACACACACACACACACACACACACACACACACACACACACACACACAAACACACACACAGCAAATATATTGCCCGTGAAGTACTAAAACTAATTCTCTGTTCACGCCGTCACGGCCGTGGGAATGGTAAAGTGACAACCGATTTCACGGCTCATTAGTCTGGTCCAAAGTCGTAAACGGGACGGGCATTATGCTCATTGGCTTATTTTACATGCCTCATGCGTTGTGAAGCTACCGCACTTCTTCTGTAAGCAATCTCCTTTTCCACCTCACATCAGCTCAGCCTTTATTTTTTATAATGTGATCTGAGCATCCTTCCAGTAGGACACTTACCAACAATCAGAAGTCATCAAATGTCAACCTGCTAACTTATTGCAGAAAAAAGGAACATTCTGCACAGGATGTAGCAAGACTGTTTTTTATGGTTGTTGTTTTATGTCCAAGTGATTGGAATTTGTTTGATCATTCCAGTCAGATCTGGTCATACCTAAGATTTTAAAATTGGCAATCCAGTGGCTGCTCCGCCTGGCGTCTGGCATTATGGGGTTAGTGCTAGGACTGGTTGGTCCGGTGTCAGAATAATGTGACTGGGTGAGACATGAAGCCTGTGCTGCGACTTTTGTCTTGTGTGTGGCGCACGTTAAATGTCAAAGCAGCACCGCCCTGATATGACCCTTCGTGGTCGGCTGGGCGTTAAGCAAACAAACAAACAAACAAACAAAACGTCAGATCTGGGAAGGTGTATACAATGGCTTATACGAGACGGAAGGTAGCTTTATTAAGCTAATTACGTGTCACTATGACCTTCTGATGCGAGAACATCAAACCACACTTAATACTAATAATAATAATAACTGGATATTTTTAAGTGCCTAACCTATGGCTCTAGGCCCTTTACAAAAGAACATATATATACAGAATAGAACAACTAACCTACATAAAACAAATTAAGCATACAGACACAAATCACCACATGTACTGTTCACACACTAATCATATATGCAATACACACTATATATATACAAACATACACAGCTAACACCCTCAACAATCATAACAATTTTATGGGAGAGGAGTATGTGCAGAAATGGAATGAAGAAGACATTAGGCCAGGTTGGTGTAATATTCTGTGAAAAAGAAAGTTTTCAACTGTTGTTTAAAAGAGCTAAGAGAGGCGCAGTGTCTGAGAGAGAAGGGAGGAGAGTTCCAGAGTGGTGGTGCAGCACAACAGAAGCTTCTTGCTCCGTGCTGCTTCCTGTTAAAGCGCTCAACTTTCAGTAGCCTGGTGTCAGCGGATGATCTGAGTGTGCGTGATGGGGTGTATATGTACAGGAGTTCAGAAAGGTACTGAGGGGCACTTCCTGAGAAGACCTTGAAACACAGACAAGCGACTTTGTACTTGATACGCTGTTCCACCGGCAGCCAGTGGAGTGTGTATAGCAGGGGAGTGACATGCTGTGTTTTCTTTGACCTAAAGATGATGCGGGCTGCAGCATTTTGAACAGTTTGGAGAGGTTGGATAACTAACGAAGGACATTCAATCAACAGGGCATTACAATAGTCTAAACGAGACAATATGCAGGAAGTGACAAGGGTTTTTGTGGCTTCTTCAGTGAGAAAGTGGCGGATGGAGCTGATGCACCTAATTTTAAGGTAGGCTGCCTGACATGTTCGCCCATTAGTGTCAGCCTCTTGGTGTGACAAAAGCAGTTTTAGTGGCAGCCCAAGGACGGCACAGTATGTTGGACAACAACGACAATGAAGGGTTGGCTCACGGTCACCAAGAACTACAGAATAATAGCCAGGGGGTGTGTGTGGGGGGGGGGGGGGGTACAAATACGGATTTCTTTGTTCTTCAGTTCGGTGTCTGTGTTTTTGGACGATCTGTACATATCTGACCAAAGTTGATCGGTAAAGGACATTAAAAGTAATCAGAGTAATTGATCAATTCTCCTGCACTAATTCGATCTTCGAGGCGGCTTCAAAACACCCTATAAGGTCTTTCAATTTTTCGGTTTAGTGTCTGTGGTATTGACCATCTGTCCTCCTGACCAAAACTGTTTTAAATCTGTTCGACCTCAGCGAGGTGGGCACTATTCTTTGACAAAAAAATGCATTGATAAATGTCTATGCCTGACATTTAAATTGTCATCTAAACAACGAAGTGACTGAGGTGAGATGAACGAGGTTAACAAACAAAAGATATCTGTACTCACCGATACAAGAACAGCACAAGACAGTACGAATTTTCGCTTATAAAAGCTTCATCAGGGAAAAACAACAACACAAAAGGCAACACTAATTGTCATTAGGCCTGTCCAGCTTTTGTTTTAGCGGGTTAGCTTTGTGTCTGTTTGTCTGTTTTGTCTGTCTGTCTGTCTGTCTGTCTATCCACCTATCTCTACAGGAACAGCTGAGTGCAAGCACACTTTGACAGCTAGCACACCCATTACTTTGTAGTCACAAATGGCAACGGGCATTCCAAGGGGTAAACCAAAAGAAGAAAAAAGGCGAAGGTGTCTTCAGCCCCTGTCAGCCTTTCGTGTCTTCCCGCCCGTAAACCCATTGTGTCTTTCCCAGGTAATTGAAGACTGTCCTCCACGACAAAAAGAGCAGTCTCGGGTGCTTTTCTGCGGGGTCTCATCTTCAGGTGACCAGCCCTGTTATTGTTCATTGCGGCGAAAGATGAAAGAGCTTAAATAGCAGGTAAAGGGCGTACACCTGTCTCAGTGTCACGCTTCGTAACGCTGTAGCTGACCGTGTACATTTAGTGCATCTGATACAGTGGTACCCCCCCCCCTCCCTTTTAATTCAGACATGGGTGTTGCCATGATTTATTTTCTTCGACAGATTTGCCATCACGTTTTGGAAGTGTTAAGCAATCCTTGGTGTGACCCACCCCCCACCCCCCTCCCTCCACCCCCCCACCCCCCGAAAAAGAAAAAAGGTTCTGCGCAAATAACAGTAACGTTCTCGGCGATTTGAAATACATTTTGATGTATAAACAACTGTCGACGCCAAACGACATCATTGCAACACCGCCCAAAACCTGTGAAAGTCATGCATTTAACCTAAAAATGAAGCTGCATTTTGCAGTGGTTATTAACAGACAAAGGAGGGTCCGAACGGGGTAGGTGGGGGGGGAGTGATGTTTTAAATCGGGGTGTCTATGAAGAGGGGTGTCACTGTACCTGGGTGTCACGACCAACTATAATCAGCAGGGGGGGCAGTGACCGTTTGGATGTCCAGTGTGATTGTCGACCAGAAGAGGTACGCTGTGTGGTGTTCTGCTGACTGGGGTGTTTTAGTGTCAGTGTGTGCTGTGGTCAAATATTGGCCTTTCCTTTCCTTTTCCGTGGGTACGTCAATTAGTATAGAGAAATGTGTTGGCTTTTCCTTACTTTTTCCGTTGGTATTCTCAGTAATACAGATAACAGTGTTGTTCTGATGGCTAAGACAGACTGTGTGTGTACCGTACGTGTTTTATCAATAATTGCATTTTTTATATTTAGTCAAGTTTTGACTAAATATTTTAACATCGAGGGGGAATCGAAACGAGGGTCGTGGTGTATGTGCGTGTGTCTGTGTGTCTGTGTGTCTGTGTGTCTGTGTGTGTGTGTAGAGCGATTCAGACTAAACTACTGGACCGATCTTTATGAAATTTGACATGAGAGTTCCTGGGTATGAAATCCCCGAACGTTTTTTTCATTTTTATGATAAATGTCTTTGATGACGTCATATCCGGCTTTTCGTGAAAGTTGAGGCGGCACTGTCACGCCCTCATTTTTCAACCAAATTGGTTCAAATTTTGGTCAAGTAATCTTCGACGAAGCCCGGGGTTCGGTATAGCATTTCAGCTTGGTGGCTTAAAAATTAATTAATGACTTTGGTCATTAAAAATCGGAAAATTGTAAAAAAAAAAAAAAATTATAAAACGATCCAAATTTACGTTTATCTTATTCTCCATCATTTGCTGATTCCAAAAACATATAAATATGTTATATTCGGATTAAAAACAAGCTCTAAAAATTAAATATATAAAAATTATTATCAAAATTAAATTGTCCAAATCAATTTAAAAATACTTTCATCTTATTCCTTGTCGGTTCCTGATTCCAAAAACATATAGATATGATATGTTTGGATTAAAAACACGCTCAGAAAGTTAAAACAAAGAGAGGTACAGAAAAGCGTGCTATCCTTCTTAGCGCAACTACTACCCCGCTCTTCTTGTCAATTTCACTGCCTTTGCCATGAGCGGTGGCCTGACGTTGCTACGAGTAAAATGGCATTGCGTTCAGTTTCATTCTGTGAGTTCGACAGCTACTTGACTAAATATTGTATTTTCGCCTTACGCGACTTGTCTTTCTTTGTCAGTGGGTATCCCAATTAGAATAGAGAAATGTCTTTTTTTCTGATGACTGGCGTGGATTTTATGTATGCTGTCCGTTGTCAAATATTGGCTTTTCCTTTCTGTTACAGTAGGTATCCGAAGTAGTATAAGTAAACGTGGTGTTCTGGTGAACAGGGTACATTATGCGAGTTGTGTTTAATAAGATATTGGCTTAATTACTTGTATTTTGTTTCCTTCGTTGTTACCCTTTGTATACAGATACGTTGTGTGTGAGGTTTGAAGATTCTTTACTAGTCACTTTTCATCTGCAGGTTTAGAGCCAGACGGCAAACAGTTGTTTGGGCTTGAGGATTGTCCGTTTGGGTTTCTGTCCTCCTTCGTTCATTCGTTCATCGGTCTTACTTTTCTGTTGGTTTTTCTCTGTTCGTCCAACCGGGCTTTCAACTTCTTATGACATTTCATTTCACTTTCATTCTGTCTCTGTTGTTTTATTCGAAGGACGTGTTCCTCGATCCGGAGTTGCCTTAAATCGTAGTTGGCACAGCGTATGGAAACAACTTGTATCCTACATACGTGAGAGAGACTACTCATTACATAACAATATCGTTCAAACCACACGTGTGTATATCATGTAAATGAGGTCATGTCAAGCTAGTCTGGCAGGGACCTGTTTTTCCTCTGCTTATGATGCCAAAGTCACCGAGACAAACGTCATTAAGGAAACAAAAATTGCGCTCGCTAATTCCCCTCGATGAATTTTTAGAACTAACACGTCACGCTACACTTTCCAGAGTGACGTTCTTTGCTTTGACGTAAGAGATAGCACGAGGCTATGGAAGAGATCGAGGTTCCAAAAGAAGCGTCTTCTCGACTGCGTACCAGATTTACACTCGTTGCTTTTTCAACTAGTGAACAGCTCGCTTTCACTCGCAGTTTAATATTTTAAAAACAACCTCGTGTAAATCTGGTACGACACAGCAAGCCATGTAGTATTCTCTATAGAATGAATGTGTTGCAACTCCGGCAAGATACGAGTAGCACTGTTTTTGTTTTGTTTTTGTTACGATTTGTCAGTCACGTGGAAGTATACCGGCACGGTTGGCCTAGTGGTAAGGCGTCCGCCCCGTGATCGGAAGGTCGTGGGTTCGAACCCCGGCCGGGTCATACCTAAGACTTTAAAATTGGCAATCTAGTGGCTGCTCCGCCTGGCGTCTGGCATTATGGGGTTAGTGCTAGGACTGGTTGGTCCGGTGTCAGAATAATGTGACTGGGTGAGACATTAAGCATGTGCTGCGACTTCTGTCTTGTGTGTGGCGCACGTTAAATGTCAAAGCAGCACCGCCCTGATTATGGCCCTTCGTGGTCGGCTGGGCGTTAAACAAACAAACAAACAAACGTGGAAGTATCTAAGTTTTGTTGTTGTTCCAGTATGTTCGCTGTTAAATCATCCTCTTCTTGGGGTCACGTGTGAGATGCAGCTGCTTGAACTCTATGGTTACTTGGTGTATATCAATTTAGCACCAAGAAATCATAAATGGATCTGTCAAACGCTATTAAAAAATGTTGTTTATACACAACGTTGTCCTTTCTGTGAGCATCCGGATTAGTACTACACAGCCACTGAACAACACACACACACACACAAACACACGCACAAACACACACACACACACACACACACACGCACACACGCACGCACACACGCACACACAAACACACACTCTCTCTTTCTCTTTCTCTCGTTTTTTTTTCTCTCTCTCTCTCTCTCTCTCTCTCTCTCTCTCTCCATTGCAAAACCCGCACACAAACAACCACAACCACCACCACAACAACAAATTCTGTACACACCCCCTGCCCTCAAACTACAGTGACTTTTTAGCCTTGACCCGTTAACTGTCCCACTGCGTTTACGTCAAGAAGTATGTGTTAAAGAAAGAAATTGCTTTTTCTTTTTAAACGGAATTGCCGGGGGAGTTTGGCAGCGTGAGAGCTTCTTCCCTCCATTTTCCAGAGTGCATTTTTGTCCAAAACGATCGAGGTGCATCCATTGATTTTCTGGGAGCTTGTGACCTAGTTTAGCTGCTGGAACTTCGCGTTGCCACTGCAGCGCAGTGGACAGTTTCAATGAGCAAATGCGGCACTTTCCGCCCGTGTGTGTGTGGAGTTTGTGCCACTACGAGTTGTATTCGTTGATATACGACTCTCTAGCCAAGCCTTCGCTGTTATACCAAACTTTGGAGTTATGATGACCTTCTTTTGGG
Source organism: Littorina saxatilis (assembly GCF_037325665.1). Classification (NCBI taxonomy): domain Eukaryota; kingdom Metazoa; phylum Mollusca; class Gastropoda; order Littorinimorpha; family Littorinidae; genus Littorina; species Littorina saxatilis. The sequence continues at coordinate 98,571,057 of NC_090246.1, forward strand.
ATCTTCTTTGATGACTTTCAAGATTGGATATTTAATGGGTGTTGCTGTCTTTGGAGTGTTTGTTAAGGAGGTGTTTACAGTGTCAGGTTTTAACACCGTCTTTTTGACCTGAGATTGTTGTTTTGCATAGCGTAATCAGCTGAGGGTGTATGTCGGTGACAATGCTTGTGTGGACTGAAATGTGCACGTGCAGCGTTTGATGAAGTTGTGCGATCACCAGTGCTGGGCTCCCTTCAGTGTATGCGCTGGAAAGATTCAAGTTTCTTGTGATAACTTGTTTGTGAAATAGAACGGTGTTTAAGCAATTTGAATGACATGGACTAGTTTAGGCAATTGAACATTTATACGGTACGGTGCTTCATGTGTGTGGCCTTACAATGCTTTTGTGAAACTCAGGTTTGTGTTTATTGTATGTCACAAATACCTATATAAGGAATTGGACTATATGTAGCAAATTGACTGAGATGGATTTGCGTAAGCAGCTGGGTTTAAAATATGAAACAGCAATCCATACAGCTTCCAACGAGCTGTTGGTATCACTTAGTACTCTGACTGGACAAGGGCCACCTGTTGAAGAATTGTACTTAAAATCACCAAAAGGGTTAACTGCTCGTACTGCATAATGTATGTGAAATATACCTGTATAAGAAATTGGACTACGACTGACATAAGCACATTGACTGAGATGGACTTTCGTAAGGAGCTAGGTTGACATAAGGGTAGTACGATCAGTTGACCCTTTTGATGATTTTAAGTACAATTATTCAACAGGTGGCAGAGAGCTAAGTGATACCGACATCTCATCAGAAGCTCTGTGGGTTGCAGTATATTTTAAAAAGAGAGGGGAAACAACCCACAAAAAACACCTGTTGGGTGAACCTAAAGGTAATTTAACCTAAATGCAAGAGCACTTCGTTGCGCACGTGCGGTACTGCAGGGAAAACACCAGAATGCGTGTGTGTGTGTGTGTGTGTGTGTGTGTGTGTGTGTGTGTGTGTGTGTGTGTGCAATCTGTTTGAACTGGCTGTCGCTGTCGTGGAAGAGAAGAGGGCAACCGAACTGAGCTGCATCAAGTGAAGCCTCTGAAAGGAGCTCATTTGCATAGCGACGTCACTCTTCGCGCAATGTGCTGGTTGCGTCACGCACTCGCATCTTGTTTACTGCCAACTCCGAGCCGGAGTAGGATCGGGAGCGTTTTGAGTGAGAGGCCGAGGCAGGGCTATTTCTGGACGTGGCATTGCTGCAATGAAAACCAACGCCTCGCTCGTGTCGTACGGTGTCAGGGTGACCGCGCGCTGGTGTGGCGGTGTGAATCACGGGTCACCATCCTCCCTCAACCCAGCTCGTTTGATGCCTCTTTGGCCCTTCTTCTTCTTCTTTTTCTGTTTCTGCTTCTTTTTTCTTCTGTCACTATGTATCTCTCTCTCTCTCTCTCTCTCTCTCTCTCTCTCTCTCTCTCTCTCTCTCCTCTCTCTCTCTCTCTCTCTCTCTCTCTCTCCCATGGGCGAGGGCTGGATGTAAAAAAGCACCCGTTTGCTTATGCCACTACCCTCGTAAATAAAGAATTTGTCATTGTCATTGTCACTCTCTCTCTCTCTCTCTCTCTCTCTCTCTCTCTCTCTCTCTCTCTCTCTCTCTCTCTCTCTATATATATATATATATATATATATATATATATATATATATATATTATGTGCGTCTGTATTAAGTGTTTGTATAAGGGACAGGTTGTAAGATTAGGCTTTGCCTAAAATTATCCTTTGGTAATAATGTTCAGTTTCAGTTTCAGTTTCTCTCTCTCTCTCTCTCTCTCTCTCTCTCTCTCTCTCTCTCTCTCTCTCTGTTCCTTAATCTCTCTCGCTCTTTCTCCGCCTCTCTCTTTCTCTCTCTCTCTCTCTCTCTGTTCCTTAATCTCTCGCTCTTTCTCCGTCTCTCTCTCTTTCTCTGTCCATCTCTCTCTGTCTCTCTGTCTCTCTCTCTCACACATACACACACACACACACACACACACACACACACTCTCTCTCTCTTTGTTTTCTGTCTCTCTTTGTCTCACTGTCTCTGTCTCTCTCTCTCTCTCTCTCTCTCTCTCTCCCTCTCTTCCCTCTCTTTCCCCCATGTCACCCCTCTCTGTGACATCAAGCGGCCATGTCACAGTGATCGTTAGAATGAGGAGGATGAGGGCGAAGGGGGGCACAGTTGCTATTGGTGTGTGTGTGTGTGTGTGTGTGTGTGTGTGTGTGTGTGTTTGTCATTTGCTCGCTCTGTCACTTGGCCAACACGCCTTATCTCTATCTCAGTCGTTGCTCTGTGCCATCAGCATGTTTGTCAGAGTGCCAGTCAGTGTACGGAAACGTTTCAAGTTACGGCACGTGCAACCTATATCTAAAGGTACATGCGTTCCTAAGACACTTTTGCTACTCGTGTTGCGCATCAGTTCCACAGTTTATCGGTTCCTGAGATTTCTCTTTCAAACTGACCAGCGAGGTGAATTTGATGGCTTCTGAGTTTGCTTCGCTGATAGCGATATCGATTTTGTCAGGAATCTGCTGTTGCCACGTGCTTTTTGTGTATAGAGCAATTTTGTTGGGTTGCATCAGTCTTCCGCGTGAGGTTTGAGTGCACACTGCCATTAATCGTTTAGACGTATTTGTTCAAAACTCCTGTTTGATGTATCAATTAAGATAGTAGTTCGTTATTTGAATGTCGTGATTAGAAATAACCTCACTACGAGTTTGATCCCGTTTGGGAAGGTTACGCTAGACTTCACTTCTTTATAATCAGCATTCGACTGCATAACTCGTATAACGACAATAAGTCATAAATTGTGCTTTGTCGTGAAAGGGATAACACAAAAAGTCACATTTCAAAGACTGTTCTGCAAACCTGTGCTAGTTATTTTGGACAAATGAGGACCCTTGATGGTGCGTTCTTTTGGTGTTCGATCTTTGGTGTTGTAGCTGATGAATGCACGTGCTATATCGGCCATACCGGGCTAATCCAAAGACATGATGAAAACTACTCGTGGTCGTGTGGTTTGAAAATGCACAGCTGCTTTTCAAAAGATTAATCCCCTGAGACTGAACGAGGAAATGTATAATTATGGAAAGGGAAAAACAGCACAAGAAGTAACAAAATAAATCAAAGGCGTTGATACTAAGGGCACGTGCTCTTCGTGCAGGCGACAAACACTGAACGCATTGCAAGCAACCAACTCTAGTGGATGCAGCGAATATATGGCCCACGTGACTAGATCCAGTTGCTTCCTTCAAGTTTCTCGGTTAACGCATCTTCTTTTTTTGTGTGTTCGCACGCGCTAAATTTAGTAACTTGCGCAACGTTCTGAGCGCGAAGGTTTCGATCGATAGAAAATACGGCCAGCGATTTGCACCGCTACCGTACAGTTCAAGGTTACGTTGCCATCGACTTTCCTGAAGCAGAGTGAAGACTGAAAAAGTTCCAAGTAGGTCTGTTCTGTCAGTACTTTGAAGAACAGTGTATAATCATTTACGACTAGGAGGTATTTCAAATTAACACGCTCTTTACGCTGAAGAAAGTCAACTAGAGGAATTGTCTGACAGAGCATCTTTGTATCTCAGCGGTAAAGTGAAAGGTAAATATGCGCCGAAATGGCTGCAATTACTGGCCGTATAAAATTTCATCTCACACGGCATCACTGCAGAGCGCCTAGAACTGTACCCACGGAATATGCGCGATATAAGCGTCATTGATTGATTGATTAAAGAAAAGTGAGGCAAAGATTTGGCATGCTCGCGTAAGAGAGTGGGTACTTGTCACAGTGAAGACAGTCATTGCAGCACGACCATAGAAACAAAATGCATGTCCGTGTTCATTCAGATTAAGAAAAGCTCAGCAGAGGCTTTTTCCTTTCATAAATATATATATTTAGTAAACAGTAAGTCCCATGGATATATCTACTAGTACCAGGCGTTTTTGAAAGGTCCCCCGCCCCCCACCCCCCACCCACCCACCTGCGTGTAAGTGATCGCGAGCAGTATTACAGCAGATTTGCCCATGCAAACTCTGGCACGGGATGACGACATTCTACCAAAAAATCCAATTTTTGTCCAGAGTGGTAATTCGGCGCTAAATTAAATTTCATAAGCGACCTGCGTCATTTATTCAGCAAAAGGGTCCGGCTCTGCACACAAACCAGTGATGTTGTAGGTGTATAAAGATGTGTCCAAGCTTAAAGATGCTCTGCACACAAACCAGTGAGGTTGTAGGTGTATAAAGATGTTTCCAAACTAAAAGATGCTCTCCACACACACCAGTGAGGTTGTAGTTGTATAAAGATGTGTCCAAGCTTAAAGATGCTCTGCACACAAACCAGTGATGTTGTAGGTGTATAAAGATGTGTCCAAACTAAAAGATGCTCTGCACACAAACCAGTGACGTTGTAGGTGTATAAAGATGTGTCCAAACTAAAAGATGCTCTGCACACAAACCAGTGAGGTTGTAGGTGTATAAAGATGTGTCCAAGCTGAAAGATGCTCTCATTACATCAGCCTAGACAGATCGGTGGTTGTTAACCTGGTCGATAGCATGGTATCAATAGTAGGAGAGTATGTACCTTTAACCTTAAAACTCCGCTCTCCCCCCCCCTCCCCTCCCTCTGCACCATGATATCTGCTGCGATTCGGATCTCCATTGATTAATGGCCTAGAGGTGTGTGTGTGTGTGTGGGGGGGGGGGGGCGCTGAGAGTGAGCGTGCATATCTTATTCCTCGGGAGGGTTGCTTTCCAGAGTGATTGGATTTCGATTAATCTACAGCGCAAATACACTACAACCTGTAGGGTTACGTATTGTACTCTCGGGCTGGTCCAAGGTTACAGGTCGTGTTTTGGTTATGGGTTCCTTGTCCAGCGCAGGTTGTGTCTAGCCCGTTTGAGCTTTGAGATTCCCGCAGTGGGGCACTGCGGTTAAGAAATTAAAGGCCCCTCCTGTTTTTGGAACCGCAGGAGCTTTCTAGTTTGCTGTTAGGTAGATTTTTGGTTCCTCTTTCCTGTCATGCTCTCTTTTTCTTCATGAATTCTTTTCTTTTTTCTGCCTTCTTGCTCATTCACCTGTATTTTTTCCAAAAATCTCTTCTCTTGCCGCTTGTCTCGCGATTCATGTATAGTTTAATCTGTTAGTGTTCTGATGTAAGTCCAGCAGTAGATAGGTTAAGCCTATTTTAACATACTGGAAACTGGTAATCTTCCAGTAGGTATTAATTTAGTTTTACTAAAGCCTGCTGGGACACAAGTAATGGGTTAGTGCATTTGTAAACAGGAATCGCTTGACAAGTGGCCCCCTTCATCCCCCCTTCCTCGTCCTGATATGGCTCTGCGTAGTCGGCTGGACGTTAAGCAACAAATAAACAAACAAAAAGCTTTGAGATGAAGTGCTTTCTTTTGATGTTACCCCACAACCTGATGGCTTACGTGTGGCTCTTGGGCTGGTCCAAGGTTACCACACAGGTCCTTCGTTGATTGTCAGGTCTTTGTCCAGCGAAGAATGTACTTACCAGCAGAGCACGCACGTACTCGGCTTTTTATGATGTTGTTCCGCAACCTGATTGGTTACGCGTGGCTCTTAATGCTGATCTAAGATTGCGATGCAAGTTCTGCGCGCACTGATTCTGACGTCTTTGTCTAGCGAAGAGTGTACCTGGAATTTGAGCTAGTTGAGATAAAGCAATGGATTCTCTTGATATGGCAATGAATTCTCTTGATATTAACAGCTATTGTGTTTTCAGCGTAGCAATAGGGCCCGATATTTAGACGAGACAAGTATAATGCCGACGAGTCGAAGACGAGTCGCATTATACTTGTTCGAGTCTAAATATCGGACCCTATTGCTACGATGAAAACACAATAGCGTTTATATAGCTATTCTGACATTAAATTCTGTGTTAAAATCATGTTTTTGTCGGCAACAAGTACCAGAATGGTCCATGTCGTTGATTGCAGACGACGGTTCCCTTTCCGCATGAAGCCACGGAAATAACCGAACATTGAAAAACCCACGGACATGTATTACGGAGAAAACTCGAGATAACCGGATGCTTAGCATTACGTCAATATGTTAGGAATCATATGACGTCATGACGTATCATGCTTGCCTACGTAGATTGTATGTTCGAAAGTCTGACTTCTGTTGGGAATTCGCGTGGTGAAGACTGCGGTAAATCTGTAGATGATAAGAGAACAAGGATTGTCTCAGAAGAAACGACGAAATGTTTCAGACCGGTAACTTCATTTCAACATTGCACTATACAATGGACGTTCTATGTGACAGGAGAGTTTGCTGATTTTGTGTTAAACATTGGAGAGATCGTCTGCTAGAATCAGAGATAGGTCTCTTCAGATTGCAGCTTCTGGAAATGTGCAAGGTTTGTTGCCTGTTAAAGAACTGGATTTTACACGTAATGTATGTCATGTAGTCTACAGTAAGCAACAACAAAAACACACACAAAGCAAATGGCATCGTCTGTTGACTAGTCACAGGAACAAACCTGGCGAGGTATGCGTGTACTTTATACACGTGGAAGAAACCGGAACCATGCGTCTTTGTTTTTGCCGATATCGTTTGGATATCGGCAAAAATGGCCGACTTTCGTAGCGTTATGCTTTGATGATCGGAAAAGGGATGTGTGAGACCATCCAATCACAGCCCCCGAATTCCCCCACGTGTCCATCAGAATAGCTATATAAGTTTATGTTTACACTCGTAATAGAGATAGTGTGCAACTGCCTTATCTTTTGGCTCATCAGTACATTTTTCTTGGGGGGGGGGGGGGGGGGTGAAGGGGGTACCCTTAATGCAAAATGTCCGCTGTGCCATAAATCCGCTATATCGATTTTTTAGGCTGTCATGCTATAGCTGTCATGTGCTTTCCGTCTATCGCCGAAGAGTTATTTTACTTTAGGTTTCAGTTTATGTAAATTTGTTGTGTTTATTGTTAGAAGTTCCTTCATTTTTTGTCATAACATTTGCTTCAGAGAAGAGCTATGGTGGCACAGAAAATCAAAGGAGGCATGCACTGACCTGAACTTCTTTCAAAAGATTGCAGCACAACACGATACGACAACACTGAAGAATTCACGCGCAGATAAAACGATTTTCCCACCCTCCCCTCTGTGTGAAGATTCGTGCTGCTGCAATATTTTCCCTGAAGTTGAGAGAGAGAGAGAGAGAGAGAGAGAGAGAGAGAGAGAGAGAGAGAGAGAGAGAGAGAGAGAGAGAGAGAGAGAGAGAGAAAAAGAGAGAGTCCAAAGTGAGATGCCCTGTATTTAATGGGAGTTCTTCCTATGTGCAGTGAAACAAAGCATGTTTGTGAAATGGGACACACTGTGACAGACGGTGTGATTACTTCACTGCAGTGAAACGAAGCATGTTTGTGAAATGAGACTCACAATGAGACACGAGTTAAGTGCTCTTGCAAACAAACACTGAAGAGGCTTGAAAAAACCCAAAAATGGACAAGCCATTGAAACCGGAATGAGAAAAAAGTAGTGTGCGTTGGGTCTGAGTTCAAACAGATTTCTGAATCATGGACTAAGAACTTTTTCCTCTCTCTCTTCTGAATCAGTGACTGTTCCTACAGTATGGACAGCGACTCTCTTCTTTCTCCCTTCTGAACCATGGACTGACGTTGTCTGTCTCCGTTGTACAAGTCACGGATACGTCCCGTGCTACAATGGAAGGGCCTGTGATACCCAACTCTCCGGAGAAACTGATAAAACCCACAGAAGTGATTCAGACAGACACAAAACCGGAAATAATCGCACCAAAACCAAAACTGACTCCAAAAGACAAGACGAACAGTCCTAGTAAGAACACTGTCAATGGCGAAACGGGTGAATGTCCTGAGGAGAACGGAGAGGCTTTTCAGTTCCAACTTGGAATACTGAAAGAATGTGAAGTGCAAGGTAAGGGTTGATAACTGCTGTTTATTTTGTCTTAGTTATATTTTTTCTTTAATGCTGGCACCTGCTCGTTCTGGGTTTTAATATAATTACGTACAGTTATGTGTGTGGTTTAGTTAGTATCTTGCAAACTCGTCTCTCCCCCCTGTGGCCACTTTGCAGTGTCGAATAAAAGGTAAATTGGAGTAAGAACCAGCTTGGTAACCGTGAATTACCGTGCGTGGTGCGCGCGTGTGTGTATGTATGTGTGTGTGTGTGTGTGTGTATGTGTGTGTGCGCGTGTGTGTGTGTGTGTGTGTGTGTGTGTGTGTGTGTGTGTGTGTGTGTGTGTGTGTTAGTGTTACATACTCAACTGGCATAAGACGAACAACGAACAACATGAATAACACACACACACACACACACACACACACACACATACACACACACACACACACACACATATATATATAAAACAATCACACATAACCTGTGCTATGTGTTGCAGTACAGGTAAATGCAGTACAGGTAAATGCAGTACAGGTAAATGCAGTACAGGTAAATGCAGTACAGGTAAATGCAGTACAGGTAAATGCAGTACAGGTAAACAAGAAACAAGCACACACAGACAGCCACTACATGCGTTTTTCACTGTGTGTGTTTCAGTGCAAGCGTTCCTAGAGGATGCGGACAGTGTCCTGGCGGCGCTTGACCAGTGTCCAGCAGAGGAGAAGTGTCTCATGCTCATCAAGAGGCCAAAGGAGTCAGCCAAAAAGGTGAGCTAGGCTTCATTGTCCAAGTTCATCATCTACGCCTTGGGATGTCTTGTGCTGACTTAGATGTCCAAAAGGGGGACGCATTAATCCTTTCGCTGCCCGTATGACGTCAGCTGACGTCCTGGGTACCTTGCTTCAACGGGCAACAAACCGTTCTGCAAATAACAGAAGAAGAAGGAAAAAACACACACAAAAAACAATGTGTGTGTATGTGGTGTATTCGTTTATGCATGAAGGGTACACTGTAAGTTGTCAGTTCAGATACACACGGGTAATACTTCGTATACAAATATTTCCTGCCAGCAAACAGGTTGATAGTGAGGTTATGTTGCGGATGTTTTCCCTTTAGAGTCTGAGATGTTTCCCGGACAATATAGTTTAACCTTTTAAGAGAGATTACGATTTGTAAGAAGAATTGAAGTAACAGATGTAAACAGATGTGAACTTTCTCTACTTTCCTGTTATAGATTTAAATGTGAAAAGTTTCAAACACAGAGAACACCGTGTAAAACGCTAAATGAAACATAATTGAAACGGTCCCTGATGGCCAAATACACTGCCGAACTAAAGTTAAGGGCAAGAAGAAGAATCATCTCTCATAACACAACAAATCAAAGCAACACCTTCAACCCTTGAAATGTTTTAATACGACATGTAACCGTTCGAGTCATGTAAACAAAATCACCAACAAAGAAATTTCATTTGCGCAGCAACCGTCGGAAGTACCCCACCCCCCTTTCGAAAAGTGGCAATAAAGTTCTGTCAGTTATTTCAAGTTCAGTAACGGGTGTGGCCACCCCGGGCTGCAAGGCATTCACCGATCCGTGAGCGCATTGAGTTTACATGGTTCTGGAGCATCTGTTCAGTGATTGCCGTCCACTCCTGCCGCAGGAATTGGAAGAGCTGGTCCACATCAGCAGGTTGGGGGTGATTGTCCCTCACCCGGCGTCCAATGATGTCCCAGAGGTGTTCTATGGGCGCCAAGTCGGGGGATCGGGCTGGCCAGTTCATCCTCACAATCTGCTGACGCTGCAGAACATCTTGGACCACCCTAGCGCGATGAGGGGTCGCGTTATCGTCTTGGAGCATAGCGCCGGCACCCATGGCTTGCAGTGTAGGGATGATTTGAGGCCTCACGATTTCATCCCTGTACCGCACGCCGGTAAGATTGCCTCTAATACGGTACAGGGGGGTCCTCCCGTGCAGATGGAAGCCAGCCCACATCATAACTGAACCGCCTCCATACCTGTCATGTTCCTGGACACAGGCATCGATGAAACGTTCACCCGGACGTCTTCAAGCGCGTATGCGGGCATCACAGGAAGAGAGAGTGAACCGGGACTCGTCTGTAAAGAGTACCCTGCCCCACTGCTGTCTGTTCCAACGCCGATGGTTGCGGCAGAACGCCATTCTGGCCCGGCGATGACGTGGTGTGAGGGGCGGACAGACGACAGTTCTCCTTGAGTGCAGGCGCACCTCACGCAGACGACGGGTCACAGTCATGCGACTGATGGTGACGTTGGTAGCGGCCCTGAAGTTGCCTATCAACGTCCTGCGGGTGTTGGTTCGGTTACGTAGAGCCAAGAGCTTGAGGTAGCGATCGTCTCTTCGATCTGTACATCTTGGGCGCCCAGACCGAGGTCGCTCAACAGCACTTCCGGTAGTCTGGAAGCGTTGGTGGAGCCGCTGAATAACAGAGTGGCTCACTCCTAGCCGTCTGGAAACTTCTCTGCCAGACACGCCGTCCTGCAGCCATCCCAGCGCCCGTCCTCGATCCAATGTTGTCAGTTTTGTTCTTGGAGGCATGCTTACTCAGAACTCTGGTGCGCGCCCCTAAATACCCATTCCTGTGCAACTTTCGTTGAGGAGTTTTCAGTATAGCCATGGTTTGCTCGTGCACCATGCCAAACACCGACTGCAATACTGCTTCTTCAGCTAAAGTCAAGCAAATTTTATAGGAAATTATCGTGTTTCACTGCCCCTAAAAACGTTGTTGCTGAACTGCAATGCGTGCAAAACAAGGTCAGGCACGTGCAGCAGTGAGACAGGCTTCTGGAAAACCCAAGTTGGCCATTTTTTCGTCATGCAGTGTTGGCATAAAAAATAACAACGGAAAGCTGCGCAAATCAGAGGCCGGCCCTTAACTTTAGTTCGGCAGTATAGTTTGAAGGGACATGAAAGACCAACAATCAAACAACGCGTTTAACGAGAGAAAGATGTACATACTCCACAGGAAAGATACTTATTTGGTATATTTTTCAGTTATAAGAATTGAAAGTATTTCACTAATCAGCAACAGTTCTGTCCACAACTTCTCCACAAATCCTCGAAAGTGTTCTTGAAAAACATTGATTATTAATGAATTATACAGGCAAATATAAGACTTAAGGCATTGTCTTTTTTCTAAGTGAAGCTTATTGTATGATTTCTACATAACTTGCTATTTTAGGAGCGTTTCACATACCTGTTCTTGTAAGATTCCACTTCCAGTGAACCAACTTCCAGGGGAAACTTGCTTCAAGATAATCATTGAACTAGTGTAAATAAAGTGGTCGCTGAGGTTTCAAGATAACCATTGAAATAGCGTAAATGAAGTGGTCGCTCATGTTTCAAGATAACCATTGAAATAGCGTAAATGAAGTGGTCGCTCATGTTTCAAGATAACCATTGAAATAGCGTAAATGAAGTTGTCGCTCATGTTTCAAGATAACCATTGAAATAGTGTAAATAAAGTGGTCGCGCAGGTTTCAAGATAACCATAGAAATAGTGTAAATGAAGTGGTCGCTCATGTTTCAAGATAACCATTGAAATAGCGTAAATAAAGTCGTCGCTCTGCATACCGGCCAGCTACGCCTTATCCATTACAAAAGACCACAACCTCATGCATTTAATTGAACTGATTGCTTGTTTCTTGGAAGGAAATGTAAGTAATTCTTGAAATGGAGGCCCCCAACAACTACAGAAAACCAAAAGACGGTCCTTACTTGAGCCCGAAGTCGACTTAGCGAAGACTTCTTAAAGTCTTTTTACCGAAAACTCAGTGCTAAAGCTCTGTGCGGCCAGCTTCGGGAAGCATACTTCGCGTAGTCCACTTCGCCCAGTTAATTTGAGGCTTAAAGACAACACATCTTGGTCTCTCTGAAACACTTTAGACCAAGACAAATTTAGACAAAGATTCATGTGTTGTTTCAGATGTTGAAGAGTCACTCCTGGGCTAACCTGAGCGTATCGGACCCTCAGCTGTACCGACAGTTCAACGGTGTGCAGCTCTCTCAGGTCCACCATCCGGCTCCCATATATAAGGTCAGTGTTGAGACAGGGAGAGTGCGTATGTGCTAGAGGCCTCTCTGACTTTGTCTGGCTTGCTGACTAGTTGGCTTTGGCTTTATACACGGTTTTTTTAGTGGTCAGTTTTGGTAGATTTGAGCAATGCCCAGCCTCACCTTCTCCCCACCTTTGATGAACAGATTGGCAATTCTAATTATCACGACGGTAAAGTTTTCAGCGATTTGAAATAGATTTTTGTGTTTCACCGATTACCAACACCAAATGTTAACCCTGAATACCTCACCCCCTCCCCTCTCCATATCGTCTCAGGGGGAATGGATGGGGCAGAGAGAGAGAGGGACGGACGGACAGACGGACAGACAGAGACAAAGATAGAGAGGGGAACGCGGGGGTCAGGGGCTTGCTTTATTTGTGTTTACGTATGTTTCTAAAACTGTGACCACTCTCATGCAACAGGGGAGGAGGTCGTCCGACGAGCAGTCAGTGACCTCCAACGATACCGACCGCTCGGAGCCTCGCCGTCGCTACGTCAACGCCCGTGGCAACAAGGAAAACCTCAAACACCAACAGCAACACCAGCAGCAACAACCACAACAACCTCATCGTGGACCCCACGACAACCACAACAAGTCCCTGGACTACTACCATTCAGACTCTTCCTCGGTCAACTCAGACTACCAGTATGTTCCGAGAAGAGACAGGGATCGAGACCACAGCCGGAGAAGTGACCTCCGCTACTCCTCGATCCCTGAAGATGCCCAGGAGATCAACAACAACAGTGACAAAGGCAACAACCCTTCTATTTACCACAGCTGTCACGACGTCTCCTTCGCTTCCCAGGCTAGCAGCACCAACCGCTCGGACTGGAGTAGGAAAGGTCAAGGTCAGCCAGGTCAGGACCAGCCAGGTCAGGGTCGACCTGGTCAAGTTCAAGGTCAGCTCACCAGCGACCGGATGTACGGCTCTCCTGTCAAGGCAGTCCACGATCCGGGAGACATGGAAGAAGGGGCAAGGTCACAGTCGCTAGGCAACCTGTCCACAGGACTGACCTTGTCTCTGGTTGGGCAGCGGAAGGCAGACAGTATGCTTGACCTCACTGGGACCCCCTCATCTGCCCCCTCCTCTTCACAGCAACATCATCAGCAACCCCCACCCCGCACCCACGCCCCCAGACCCAGGAGGAGTGAGGGAGGGAACTACCCGCAAAACGTCAGGTCACCTGAAAAGTCTGTGCAATCTCCTCGACACAGCTACCCCGATGCTGTTCGCCCTGACAAGTCTGTGCAATCTCCCAGACACAGCTACCCCGATGCTGTTCGCTCCCCCGGCGCTAGTGGAAGAGACGAAGTCTTCTCTCCTCCCAGAGACACTAACGGGTATTACAACGGAGTACAGAGCCCACCCCACTACCAAAAGTACCCCCAGAACTACCAGCCAAACTACGCCCCTGGGAGTCAGCGGGGCAGTCACCATGGGCAGAGCATCGGGTACGCCTACGGGAACAGCAGCAGCGGTAGCAGCACGTCCCGAGAGCAGACACCGCAGAGCGATGCAGGGCCACCTGCCAAACCCAAGAGGAATCTACCCTATGTTCCCCCCAATGAATCGTCAGAGAGGATCAAACGATTCACTGAGATGATGAAGTAAGTGCTTGTATATACATATGTACAGATAAGGTCAACTAGAACAGAACACAATACAATCAAAGAACACAAACTGTACACATTTTAACTTTGCATACAGATTAATAGATGAACAGAAATTCACAACTTTTTAATCAAATTGTCAGTCAGTGAAAAAAATAACTGACTCCCGAAAGGTATTATAGGTACTATTGTCATGGAGAAAAGTGTCAGTTTGTAACAAAACTTAATTGAGAGAGAGAGAGAGAGAGAGAGAGAGAGAGAGAGAGAGAGAGAGAGAGAGAGAGAGAGAGAGAGAGAGAGAGAGAGAAATTGGTTGATTTGTGCTCAAGAGGACTATCAAACTTGATACAGAAATATATTGGTGAACAAGTCAGACCTAGTTGTTCTCGTTTCCCTTGACATTTCTTTGCGTTTTAGATTCAAAGATACCAATGGCCTGTTGCATCTTGAAGAGTAAAAGACCCATTTTTATTTTAAAAGTCAAGCTCTCGTCTTCTAGATCAGCTACAGTGCATACCGCAACAAACAAACAAACTAATTGTATTTTCATTTCAGATCTCGGATGTCTGTGTGCAGTAGCAGTGCAGGGCGGTCCACAGCCAACTCCATAGGCTCCCAGACATCCACCACCCCACAGACCCCCGTCTCTCGTCAGGCCTCAGTCAACGAAAACACATCAGACAGCGAGATCTCCACGCTCCTGGAAGTTCGCATGCTGGACGGAGGGTACTCCTCCCCACAGAAGCACCCCTCAGAGGGTGGTGGTGGTGGTGGTGGCGGCCCTGGGAGACCCCCACAGCATCCACAGGATCCGAGGGTGAAGGAAGACGAAGGGAGAGGGAAGAACCATCTCCATGTCTACCCTTCCAGGCATATGCCTTCCTCTCAGGATACTACTCCCCAATCCTATGGTACTGATCCCATGAGCGAGAGTACGCAGAGTCGGTTCACCTCTCACAGTCATTCCAGCACCATGGACTCGGGCTACACGACCAACACGGAGGGAGACGCTGACTCTACCAACGCCAGTCATCAGCTGAGTCCTCCCCATCCTAACCACCAACACCCCCCACATCCCCATCCCCATCCTAACCACCAACACCCCCCACATCCCCATCCCCATCCCCATCCGAATCCTCCTCCTAATTCTCAGCCTGGCCAGTTTTCCGGTTCCCACACTAACCTGCGCCCTTCAAATTCTCACCCTAACTACCCGTCCAATTCTCTCCCTAACCACCCGTCCAATTCTCACCCGAACCAACAGTCCAATTCTCACCCTAACCACCCGTCCAATTCTCATCCTAACCACCCGTCCAATTCTCACCCTAACCACCCGTCCAATTCTCACCCTAACCACCCGTCCAATTCTCACCCGAACCTACACCCCTCAAATTCTCACCCACAGCACCCGTCCAATTCCAACCATCCATCGAATTTCCATCAGAACCAACCATCGAATTCTCATGCCAGTCCTCCCCATCCTTCCAGTTCCCATCACCTACATTCTCAGCCTAACCACTCAGGCCAGCATCAACACCCCAGCAACGTGAGTCACTTCCCTCCCCCACCACCTCAGTACCAAAACCACCACCCTCATCACCCACCCCCACAAACTGCTGGTGCAGAACTTGTGCGGCCCGTGCCTGTGCCCAGGAACCTGACTCTGGCCAACTCTCGCAAGTTCAGCAGCATGCAGAACGTCAGTTCAGTTCACGGACAGCATCTCAGCTACCCTTCAGGTCCGCCTCCTCCTCCTCCTCCGCCTCCTCAACCTAACCCAGGAGATTGGAATGAAGGGAAGGGGCCTCAGAACGCTCCTTCTCATCCTAAGGGCCCTATCCCTGTACGGGCTCAGCATTCTATGAACAGTGTGGACTACCCCTTGGTGACAGAACACCCCCAGCGACGGAGCTGGGATCTTTCGAACCATTTCAAGTCTCTAGACTTCACACCTGTGGCGGAAAGTGGAGGAGGGAAAGCTGTGGGCGGGGCTCAACCTCGCGACGACCATGTGGTCAAACCGCAAGCAGTGTCGGTCAACTGTGTAGTGAGACAAGTGGCAGAGTCCGGTTCCCCGAGAAGGACTCATCCACAGCAGAGGCGTGATTCGCAGGAGAACGGGCAGAGCAAGCGAAGCAGCTGGCACGAGCTGAGGAATCAGGACAAGCCTCCTCTCCCCCTGTCCCAGCCTCCTCCTCCTCCACCACTTCTTTCTGCTGATGCTAACAACGGAACTACAACACTGCCTGGTCATTGGAAATACAACAACACCAACAACGTGAACGCTGTGAACAATAACACCACCACTGCCACCACCAACACTACCCACAATGGCCCTGCGACTAGCACACCCAACAGCAGTAACGCCAGCAGTCCTAAATCACCACCCAAACCCACCATCGATACTTCAAGCCCACCGGCGGTGTCCCTGTTCCAGCTCTCCCAATGCTACGACATGTGTTCAGTCAAACTCTCTCTACCCGGCAATCTTAACGCCAACACTCTCCTTTCTCTCGGCACCGTGCAGGTCACCCTGCCTGCCCTGAACCTGGAGAACTGTTCGCCTCCTGTGCACTCTCCACAAGGTCGTTGTGCACGCCTGGGCGGACCCGGTAGTGCCTTCAGACCCGTCAAGACCGGAGCGGGCGGAGGGCAGATGACGGTTGCGGTGGCAGCCGTAGGCTCTGTGGACAAGCAGTGTAAACAGCTGTGTACTCTGGGAGAGATTCATGCTGGAGACTTGCTGGTGGAGGTATGCGCACTGGTGTTTGTGTTTTTGATTGTGTGGTGGTAGGGTTGTATGAATGCAATCAAGTGCTGTTAGGCCTAAAAAAAAAAATAGGTGTGGTTACGGTAACCCGACCTACCCTATTTTTAGGGGCCGACCCTATAACTTTTTATTACATTTGTCAAAAAAAAAACCAACCGAGTGCAGAAAACGCAATGAAAGCTAAAGCGCCCGAGTCGCACACTTATTTCCCTGTCAAGTAGGTTTAATTTGTACACATTAGAAAAAAAAGTAAAAAAAAAAAAAAGTGATTGCCTACCTTCCTACCCTATTTTTTTTGGCTATGTTACCGTAACCACACCTATTTTTTGTTGGCCTTATGAAGATGAGGATGAGCATGCTTTGTTAATTGCATTGCTAGGTTGACACTATTTTGGTAACTTCAGTGCCAGGATACATATCGCTCCTGAATTATTTTATTCTGTCAGTTGCCGTCGGAGAAACTGATTGCGTACAGCTCTCACGTGTTTAAAAATCAAAACAATGTTTATTATGTATTTAGAGCTCTTACTTCAGCTATGCTGTCAAAATCAAGTGGACTACCAATATTGCATTAAGTTTTTATTTGCGCATACATGTTTACTACAATGTAAAACAAAACGGATCGGATTGCATTGATGATAGTAATGATGATGATGATAAAAACGACGACTACAACCATGATGATGATGGCCACGACCACGACGACTACAACCATGATGATGATGATGATGATAATGATATTTGGACTGCAGTGATGACAATCCTAATGTTCTCATGTTATGTTCCAGGTAAACGGACGCCAGTGCCTTGATTGGGACCTCGCCAGTGTACAACGACTGTTGGATTCAAGTCAGGGTGAAATTATGCTTGGGACTGCTCGGGTGAAGAAAGATCAAATAGATGTAAGTATATATATATTCGAAATTTTAAGGAATTGTATTATAGTAAAATTGTGTGTGTGTGTGTGTGTGTGTGTGTGTGTGTGTGTGTGTGTGTCTGTGTGTCTGTGTGTCTGTGTCATTTGGGCGGCGTGCACACGCGCGCATGTGTGTGTGTATGTGCGTGCGTGTATGTGCTATTTTATGTGTGTGTGTGTGTGTGTGTGTGTGTGTGTGTGTGTGTGTGTGTGTGTGTGTGCGTGCGTGTGTGTCTTTGTGTCTTTGTGTGTCTGTGTGTGTTTGTCTGTCTTACTTACTGTCTATCTGTTTGTCTGTCTGTCTGTGTCTCTGTTGTGTGTGTGTATGTTTGTAGTTTACACTTTATTCTCATCTAAATACTACCGCCCATGTTGGACACAAGACAATAGTTGGATTTATAATTTTCTTTTTCTTCTGTTGGGTAGAAGGCGCTTCAAAAGTTCACCTTTCTTGGCTTTTTTTTCAGAACCGCGTTCAGCAGCTGGAGACCAGCCTGCATAAGATGGAAATGGAAGTGAAAAGACTCAATGAGGAACTATCCAAGAAAGACTATCGTATTCGGGAACTCTCTACCATGTTGCCATGGAAAGCAGATGAAGACAGCAGTGGGGGAAAAGTGATTCTCGAGTCGGAGGAAGGAGTTTTTGTAATTGGTGACAATGAGTTTGTTGTGTGATTGACACAGTGACTATGAACTCGAAGAGGAGCTTTTGCAATTGGTGACAATGACATCCTTGTTTGATGGACAAAGTGACTATGAACTCAAAGAGGAGCTTTTGTAATTGGTGACAATGACATCCTTGTTTGATGGACAAAGTGACTATGAACTCAAAGAGGAGCTTTTGCAATTGGTGACAATGAGATCGTTGTTTGATGGACAAAGTGACTGTGAACTCAAATAGCTCTTGAGTTTATTGTTCAATGGAAAAAAAAGTAACCCATTAAAAGAACTGCCATTCTTAAAATAGATTGTGCTGTTCATTAACTACAGTCAATTATTTAGCAGACAAGTTGTGTTGCTGATTGGCGGTTGTGCATTGACATACAAGTTGTACTTTTGACTTGCTGGTGTTACAGATGCAACAGGCAAGTTGTCTGTCGACTTGCTGCAGTCAACAACTCAGCAAAAATACTGTTTTTGACTTGTTGGTGTTGTGGAATGTTGAGGGAAGCTGTACTGCTCAATTCAAAGATACACAGGGAAAAGTGCGTTTGGCTTGCCTGTGTCAAAGATTGAGGCGGAACGTTTTGCTTGTGAATTGCGTGTATCAACGATTGAGAGTGAAAGTGTTACTTTGCTGGTTCCAAAGATCCAAGAGAAAAGCTGTGTATGTTTTTCACTTGCTTGTGTCAAAGGCAGAACATAACAGTTGCATTTTTGACTTGCTTTCATGAAGAATACGTACACTGACTAGGGAACTGTGCTTTTGCTTTGCTTATATCCAAGGTTCAGCGAGAAAGTTATGTTATGACTTGCTCCAGTAAGAGATTCAGAAGGAAATGTGTGCTGCTGATGTGCTTTTGTCACGAAAGGGTGCTTTTGGCTTGCCTACTGTCAAAGAGTCAGTTGGACAGTTGTGGTTTTGACTTGCTTGTACAGTATCAGAGATTCATAAGCGGCTTGTATGAAAAATACGAGAAAAAAAGGTGTCACTTCTGCTGGATTGTCTTTGACTGCTGTGCATCCGACTACTGATTTTTGAATTCAGTGCCACAAGATGAGCCGACTGCTGTTTCAAGACAAAAATTACGCAGAGTTGCTGTGCATTTTCTCAATTGAGAATGGGACTGGGATGTGGTCAATCCTGCTGATGAATCTTCCTTCCACAGAAGCAACAGTATACCTGTGAGACCATACGAGTTAATCGTTTGCTTGGTTCAACATTTCCCTGGCTATTTACCGTGACTGAATCACAGATCTGCTGCAACCCAGAAGGTGCAGGGTAACATCCTGCGTATCAAGGGAAACAATTTGTGAAGCATCAGGCAAAAGTTGTGAGGCAAAGGACTTCGTTGTGAACTAGGCGGCATTTTGCTGGGCAAGATGAGCATTTTGTATCAGTTGAGTTATTAGAATTAGATGTCAATATAAGAGATGTTGGTGTCTATATTACAGTGGTACCTGCCCCCAGTGTACCCACATTTCAGGTGGTCTCTCGTGACAGGCAAATAGTCACGATCATACGAACTGTGCATATATCTTATTTTGAAGATTTGAGAAAAAGAAGAATTTGATAAAGGTTCAAGTCAAATAATAGACTGGAAGTCATCATATCGTGTTGGCATAAGTAACAAATGCTAGGAATGCGCTCTTCAAGTAAAATCTGTTGGAGGCTTTTATTAAAATAACACTTACAATGCCATGACAACCGATTGATACTTGGATAAACAGAAATAAACCTTCATATGGTTTGTAACTGAGCAAATCGTAGTTTGATCTTTGACTTCCGTTTTGGATGAGATTGGCAAGAAAAATACGCATCTTGCCTTTTACTCCAAGAGAGACCAAATCTGCTGCTTAATTCAGTTAAACGTGACTTCTGCTCTCCTTTTGACATGGTTTGGAAGTGATTAAAACAATTAATAGAATGGAATATTTGCTGCAAACTATCTATGAGTTGTGCAATCTTCTTCTTGTTGGTCGCCTTTAATCCAAGTGTCAAGTTGTGCAATTAGGTTATGATCGTGACGGAAGTTTGGTTCAGATAATAGAAAAAGAGGATAACATTAGATGTCCTTTCATGGAAGATGTCCTCTCATCCGAGTGACCTGTCATGGCAGGTACCACTGTTCCACATCAGGGAGATACATGTGTATAACATACGTAAATGTCACAATGCATTTAGAATTCTGCGAGGTGTCGTGAAGTGCATGCATCAAAACTGTGTGATAAGGCTATTGATATTATTGAGCTTTGAAAGCATAGTCACTGTGGATATTTTCCGTGCGCATGTGGATTTAAGGATCGAAAGATGTAAGATGTGTTTATGTTGCTTGCTGTGTTTGTATAAGCCTGAAGTGTGTGAGCAATACTCCATGTAAACTTTGGCGTGATGTCAAAGTGGATTGTTCAGTGTTTTTGAAATGTGTGCACGGAGCATTTTCCGGTATAACTACTTCTTTTTTTTTTGAATCGGTACATGTTTAATATAAATACTCTTGCTTATATAAGGCATTCAATATATATATATATATATGAGTGATTTATGAAAATTGTTTAGCTGTGTTTAATTGTTTACACTATAGTAGAGCGTTAGTGTTAACATTTGAGTATGACCATGAGTATGACAATGATTGCAACTTGTTTAAGTGTGTGTGTGTAGGGGGGGGGGTCGTGCGTCGTCTGTCTGTCTGTCTGTCTGTCTGTCTGTCTGTCTGTCTGTCTGTCTGTCTACAAGAGAAAAAGAGAAGAAAGGAAAGACAGTGATGAGCTTCGGGAGATAAATGTATATCTTCTACAAAGCAAGTGCCTTAACGCTACTGCCGCTGTGGCTGTGTTTGTCGGACCATAAGTTGGTCTTGGACTATGTACAATGGCATTTTGAATGTTATATCCTTTTTGTTATAACTTATAGACAGGGCAATTATTAGTAATTATGAAAAAAACATCAAGTGTGTGAGTGTACGAGCGAGCGCGGCGCATGCTGTGCACCGAGTTTCTGTACATGTGAGTATGACTATGAGTATGACAATAATTGCAATTTTTTTGAAGGTCTGTGTGTGTGTGTGTGTGTGTGTGTGTGTGTGTGTGTGTGTGTGTGTGTGTGTGTGTGTGTGTGTGTGTGTGTAATTTTCTGTTAATATGTGTGTATGCTGCATTTATCTGTCATGCTGAATAGCTGTGAAAAAACTTAAGCATTCTCTGGATGTTTCTGCTTTTATTTTTTTAGGCAAAATGATATCAAGGTATTGATTCTGTTTTGTTCTTTTGTAGATTTGTTCTAGTTTGATTTCATTTTAACATGAAGTGCTAGCATCTAGCAACAAATTTCGCTTCTTCACCAGTTTGATGACTTTTTTTCTATCTATCTTTTTTGAGTTTGTCGTAAAAAGAGTCGTATGTATTAGAAGTGACTGAGTTTGTACTGACAGTATGCAGATGTGTATAGTATGCAAGTATGTAGAACGCATGATGATTTGTCAAAATTGACCTGAACTGGAGGTGATTTTGATTTTGATCACTGAAAGTACACCAGAAGTTGAGCATGTCTTCCAAGAAAATGCTGTACATGGAATCTATCCCCAAAACTAGAAGTAAAGCATTTCTTGAACATATTTTGGGAGTTCGTTTTTATTTGTGTTCGTTTTGTCTTTTGATTCTGTTGTTACTGTGAAGAGCTTGCATTGCGCATGCATGTGCATACGAACACGCACATGTGCACATACACACACGCAAACGCGCATGCAGGTGCACTATACACAAACGACACACACACACACAACCACACACACACACACACACACACATACACTCAAACACACACATACACACACTCAAACACACACGCACACACACACACACACACACACACACATAACACACACACACACAATAATATTTATATGTTGCACTGTTGTGTGTGTGTGTGTGTGTGTGTGTGTGTGTGTGTGTGTGTGTGTGTGTGCGTGTGTGTTTGAGTGTGTGTATGTGTGTGTTTGAGTGTTTGTGTGTGCGTATTACACATGTGTATAACAGTACGCTTAAAAGAGACACACAGACACATTAACAGAGGCAATATCATCAGAATGGAGTCAAGAACTTCATCACCTTCAAGTTTATCACACTTTATTGAAGTAATCTGTTAACAATGGAATATCATTCTCTCTGACTGAAATTCAACGTAGTCATTGTGACATTAAAAATAAATCTCTGCTACAAGCAATATCAAAGAATTAACTTCTCTACAAAGAGTATGTTGTATAATTATGAGATTTTGATTTCATACAAAAACGACGATGTTTATATAAAGTGGTAATTGAAACAGTATCAATGATCATGTTTCAGTGCAAGCTATATAATAGTTAAAAGACAACGATATTAAATTAGAAAAACATGCATATTCGTATTACATATATATATTCATGAACACTGAGAGAAAGATTGTAGAAAGATTAACACGGTAACACAATGTTATGTACAGCAATGGTAAACAGTACATATAGAATCGTTTGTCCCGTCAAAAAGGTTCACTAACAATAAATAAACTCCCACACCACTTGCACACGCGCGCGCAAATACACATTTATACACACATCCATTAAACAATCGTGTCAAGACCGCTCCGCTTCCTCCTCCCCCCCCCCCCCCCCCTTCTTCCCCTTCTTTAACAACTCTTCTTATGCACACACGTATCTTTGTATACACAGATACACAGACACTACACTTATAGCCCTGCAAATAGCAGCCTCATTTGGAGGTGAACCCCGACAGAAATATGCACAGAATAAGATGTGTCTAATTACTGAGAACGATCACTTTTAAAGTAACAAATGTAAAAAAATTAACTCGATTCTAATGTGGCGATTTTAGAAATGTCAGTTTTACTGATGTTGAAATTCAGGTTCTGCCTACTTGTATTATTTCATTTATAAAACAAAACATCCGAGTGCATGCTAGCAACTAGAGCGCCAGAATTGAAGCACACACAATTACCATAAGTTTTAACAAGCTATTTGTTATAATGATAGTGTTCTTTCTGAAATTGAATGACAATTGTCCTAGTTTACGTCTAATTTTCTTCTATTACTCCTAGCATCTACTTGTTATTGAGATTCTCGACCAAATGTAAGCTACCACGCTGAAGCCAATGATGTATTTGCGTTAGGCCCGCGTGTGTGTATGTGTGTGTGTGTGTGTGTGTGTGTGTGTGTGTGTGTGTGTATGTGTGTGTGTGTGTGTGTGTGTGTGTGTGTGTGTGTGTGTGTGTGTGTGCGTGCGTGTGAGCATATGTGCGCGTGTGTGTGTGTGTGCGTGTGTGCGTGCGTGTGTGCGTGTGAGCGTGCGTGTGAGCGTGAGTGTGAGTGTGTGTGTGTATGTGTGTGTGTGTCACTGTGTGTGTATGTGTGTGTGTGTGTGTGTGTGTGTGTGTGCGTGCGAGCGTGCGTGCGTGCATGCGTCCGTACGTGTGTTTGTGTGTGTGTGTGTGTGTGTGTGTGTGTGTGTGTGTGTGTGTGTGTGTGAAAGGAACTTACAATCTATTTTCAATTCATAATTACATTTTCAATTTATGATTGAATTATACATATGGTAAGTATGTGACTGGCTATTGGGGAACTATGACCAGATACATAGAGATTACACAATAGGCTAGGCAGATTTCATCAGATTTCACCTCCTGTGTGAACAAATTGCTATAAAATTTATTTCATTTTTTTTGTACTCTACATGCATACATTGATCAGGTAAAACCGAGTTGGCCAACGTTTTCCCATGCGAACTATATTTTTGAAGCTTTTAAAGAATGATGACAACTGCGCAATAACGGTATTCCGAATATGCTCCGTCCCTCACTTCTCACGTCTATAACATGTCTTATTTTAAGGGATGTGCCATATGTCACTCATATAGTATGTAAGAAAAGCACATTCAGTTGATAAATAGGTTCAATTGCATTTATTTAGCGCGAAATAACGTAGCCGAAGCTCAAATCTAGCGCATTCGGTGTGGTTTCACAGGGCGCGTCTCCCGGGTCGCGTTTGACAGGTATGTGAGTTGACAATTACTGTGCTGATATTCTCCCTCCTTTACCCGTTACTGTTGCATTACACATGTGAACATGCACACGCACACTCTATTCAACATGACCTCGTACTTACGCTAAAGCCCGTCTTCATCGTCTGATGTACCTACACAGGCAACCTCGGTCACAGTGTTGGCACAGCTCTCCCCTCTGCACTCTCCACAGCCAGACGTACACACGAGGCCGTGTTTTCGGCATGAACATCTTGCTGTTCGACACTCTGTCTTGCAATTGCATCGGATGACATCGAGTAGATCACCAGGAGCAGCAGCAATGTCAATGAGAATAGGAAGCATGGCGCCTTGAACAATCTCCCATCCCCAGTTCATCGGATCCAGGAGGAACTGTTCTTGATGCAAGTGCATCCATTCTTGCACCTGGAAGTATGTTCTCATGGAATGGAATTTAGCTGCTGCTGATGTAGGTGGGAGTTTGCAGGGCTGAAACGATGAGGTACATGTAGAGACTTTCTGCATGTACTTGATGTAGCGGAGGAAGTTCAAAGTGTCTCTTTCCTTCCCCCCATAGAGTTCTACAAAGGCCCTTTCTCCTGCTCCTATCAGCTCATCAGTGTGTAACCGAGTGCCGAAACACTACGATCACCTCGGGAGGCGAAGTGCAATCAAACAGGATTGAAAATGTTAGAGCTAATTTCTTAGCCCTATAAAAACTGTTATGCAAACCCGAAGGTTTCCATGAACATACAGACAATCGGAAACCACCAGACCCCATCACAAACAGAATTCTACAATACACCGGTGTTGACTTTTAAAGGCCAACAACTCGGGTGCAGAGTCTGCTGTGAAAGGAGCGGAAGCCTCCCCTGTCACAATCGCCCCCGTTTGAATGAACTTCGTCCCGAAGTTCCGAACCGGGGGACCACTGTCCATCCCAAGTTCGCAGAATGGGAACAGCACGAAAATGTTCAGTGGTCATATTATGCCATTACCTGAACATATCATGCCGAGTCCCATCCCTGCTCGCAAGCACCAGATGTAACCGAGTGCCGAAACACTACGATCACCTCGGGAGGCGAAGTGCAATCAAACAGGATTGAAAATGTTAGGGCTAATTTCTTAGCCTTATAAAAACTGTTATGCAAACCCGAAGGTTTCCATGAACATACAGACAATCGGAAACCACCAGACCCCATCACAAACAGAATTCTACAATACACCGGTGTTGACTTTTAAAGGCCAACAACTCGGGTGCAGAGTCTGCTGTGAAAGGAGCGGTAGCCTCCCCTGTCACAAGTGTCTCTGCAAGGACTGGCGCTGAAGACATGGGCCTGCTGCACGAACACTGTTGACTGGGTCAATTTCGTTAAACACATTGGTTTTCCAATCCCGAATGGACTGCTAATTGTATCGCATCCACCAAAGGCGTGCGCAAACAGGATGTTCTCACAAACTTGAGATCCAAGAACAGTCTGGACTTTTCTGATGTCCCACACTTTTGCAGCTGATTTTGCTGTCGATGATCTCACTGATGTGCAGAAGACGGGGCAATGATCTGGCGTAAGATGGTACAACAGAAGGATGAGCAGATCGGTGTCCTCGCCAACCAGAATCACGTTTCCCTTCCTTGCCAATTCCAGAGAAGTCTTTACGACGAGCCTATCAGCATCAGCAGTTGTATGGACAGTGTCAAAGCCGTGCTGTGAAAAACGGGAACTAAGGAGGTTGATGAACCGCTGTTTGTTGTTTGGATTCGTCAGGAAGCGCTCCTTTGGTTCGCACAGGACCATGTCACCCTCAAAAGTGATGGCACATGCTGTATTGGCTCTGCTTGTTCTTCGCAAATGGGCTGCATCTTTGGTGGTAGGTCCGCAGCTGTATCCATCAAAAACAACAGTTCCTTTGCCAAAATGACGAATGAGAAAGTCTGCGTAACTCTGAGTAAGCTGGTTGTATGTTGAACCACGGCACCAGGGCAGAAGGTGCAACAGCAAGCCACCATCGATGACATATGTTACATCATCAGGAATAACACCATTTACCTGCTTTGTTGAAGTCCAGATGTAAGTTGCCAGTGCAGCCTTGGTACCTTGTCTTGGCAGACCACCCGAATCAAACAGCGATGCTGGGACACTGCACATCTCAAAGGCAAAGGCGTCCTCAAGACATCCGTTGGTGTTCTTCACAGTTGTCACTAGTCTCTGGAACAACAGCATGGAGTCAACATGTACTAGATCATCGTGCAGATTGGACGACTTGGCTTTCAGAGCCATGGTTACAGCTTGAGCCTTCTTTTTAAAGGTGAAATCCACAACATTATTTCCGATCATGCTGCTCAGAATCTTGTTTCCTACGCCTTTTGCTTGTTCTGCATTCACAGTAGCTTCAGCTTCTTTTCCGCTTGAAATGGATCGGAGGGCTGTATCCACAGTGAAAGGGTTCCTATCAAGCAGATATCTCAAGATCAGCTGAATGTCTGTGTGATCTCGCTTCTGCCTTGCCACGCTCAACTCTTTGTGCTGCGTTTGTTGCTCGCTAGAATGGAATGCAACGTCTGTGACAGACTGCATTGCGTCGGGGATTTCTGCACAGGCAAGGCATACACAGTAGTAGGTGGGAGATCAATGCCATATGATTGCGCAGCATTCAGTTCAAATTTCCGTACCTCTGTGTAAGAACAGCTAAAGCCAAGGTGGCTGAGGGTATCGATCAGAAACCGTGAACCGAATGATCGGTGCATTTGCACGCCAAGTGCAAACTTCAATGGTGCAATAACAGTGTTTGGCCTACTGAGCTGAATGATTGCTTGTCCTATTGCACTGATATAATGTTAGGTAACCTTGAAAGAAATACATGTACATATCCACTAACAAATGCACAGATTAATAAATAAACGCAACGTAAGTAGGTGAAGCTGAACATGGAAAAAAACTTATTACCTAACAGTCACATACACGATCCACGTTGTTCTCAATGGACATAATTTCACAAGGCACATAGACAAAGACTGAATCTGCAATCGCCTAATAATCATTATAATGCGAGCAGTGAAATGCGCCCCTGGGAAACAAACAAATATATCTATACATAGATGAGACCAATAAACTGCTTACGCCATGCTGATTAAGCTATCGTGTGATGTTATTGAATAGTTTCCTTGGGTAGCTTGTGAAAAACTGTCGCTCCGAAAACTAAAATAAAATGTACGATATTTCGGACTCATCGCATGGTTTTTTCCCGGCCAACTCGATTAGATGTGTGCAGGCACACTGAAATGAATCAACTGCACCTAAAATAAATTTTATAGCAATTACTTCGCACACATCCAAACGCTTCCCAGCCTACAACGTCATCGAG
>NC_090246.1:98598622-98603622 GCF_037325665.1 Littorina saxatilis
ACGCTTCCCAGCCTACAACGTCATCGAGTGAGGGACCGAAAAATATTGAAACTCGAGGATGATTTTTTTGTGGTATCAACCGAGACCGTAGGTCGAGGTTGATACCACACAAAAAAATCATCCGAGAGTTTCAATATTTGTTGGTCCCTCACAAGATGACGTTTGTGTAATTTGTGTATACAATGATAAATTGATTGTATACAATGATCAATCTCTATACCTTCCTGTCACTGGAAGCAGCAACACTTGAAAGCATAAGTTCCCTTGACAAACGTCATTTATGATTGGCGTCATCTATGAATGACGTCACTGTCTAGACAAGACAAGTGCCGGTATCGGCAAAACTTGTCGCGGCAAAGGCGTGCCTTGATACCATTGAGATCATAGGAGATGCACAGCAGTGCCGATACCAGGTTTCTTTAGCTTCACTTTAAAATGATATCAGAACGATAGTTATTCACTTGAAAGTGAACACAGGAGAGTTGTATACACCAGTATTCTCTAGAGGACATTTACAAACATAAGCATGTCTTCTATTCATGATGATAAGTAATGTTTAACGCCCTCACGGTAAAACCATTAGGGTTTGACCCCGAATTTAGATGGGGAAAAGAAATAAAAAAATTAGTTAGTTCACTACTTACTTTATTAATTCTCTAGTGCTGTAGTGAGCAGTTCGGTTGTTTATTCGTTCTCTAGGTAGGCCGTTGAAGTTTGTTCACAGAAAGGGATGAAACAAAGGGAAGCAACCGGTGTCAGAAAACCAGCGATTTCAGCATACATAACGAACGGTTATCTCCCCTGTGTAGAAGCGTAGGAGATTCTGTTTCAACGTGTGATTTCCGATTAAATGTTTCTTCAGCAAGAGCATTTTTTGCTAACTAATTTTACATTTGGTCTTCATTCGTAAGCCGTGCATGTTTATGTGGTGTATATGTGCAGAGTTATACATCACGACAAAGCAACTGAAATACACTGAAAACCTAAAACTTGAGTTTAGCAAAGCGGTCTTAAACTCGCATATTTATGCTCATTTTACGGGAAGTAAACAACATGTTTCGTCTATCAATGCTCATTATTTCAACGTAAAACTATCTGTTGACATAATAATGCATTACTGATGGAAAATGTTACACCTGATAAATGACCAAAACACAACACACACTCGAAGTAGGCTATACAGTTTAAACAATTGCTATGCAAGATTCTATTACAAACAACTGCAGATTAAACGGTAATCCGTAAAAAAAATTCCAAAGTGGTTATATTCATGATATAACACGACGAAATACTGAACATACAAGTAATACAGTAATGCACATTAAACGAGCTTAAATATTCCTCACATGTGCTTATCAAATAATATTGCATTGTCACTCTCACCATGTTCAAATCAAAACTGTTCCAGTCGAGTTCTGCAAGACCTGAATGACAGATTTCATCTCAAGCCGGGAAAGGCAATTTAGTCATCAAAGGTAACAGGTAAATGCATGTATATTCTGCAGAACTCCGAAGAGCCTGCATGCAGGCATTTATTTACACTTGTGACAACAACAAAAAAGCTGATATCATTGAAAGTGTTCCCAGGAATGACAAAAATCGGTGCATATGACTCATATTTTTTCAAAATAACATTATATTTAATATATTAATACATATTTATGCCTACGCTGAAATATTGACATGAGGGTTTACTTGTCAAACCTTCTCGTGCAAGCAATCACATACACGGCCTAAGATCTGACTTAAGGCTGACCATAATTGAGCTCGAAGCTGACTTCGCGAAGTCATTGAGACTTCTTTTTATTAAAAGACAGTGTCAAAGCCTCGTGCAGCGAGTTTCGTGAAGGGAGACTTCTTTTTATTAAAAGTCAGTGTCAAAGCCTCGTGCAGCGAGTTTCGTGAAGGGAGACTTCTTTTTATTAAAAGTCAGTGTCAAAGCCTCGTGCAGCGAGTTTCGTGACGGAGACTTCGCGAAATCGACTTCGCCACAGGTATATTATCTACAAGTTGGTATCCCCCTTCACTGGCTCTGTCGACGCCCGTTTTTAACCGCTTGCTTCCCTTTATATAATAAACCGGCCATAGAGCGTCGTCGCCCCGAACTAAATCTTCCAAGTCTGTCCTTTCGGTTAGGTGATGTCCTGTAATGTACACCATATACATGTAAAAAAAAAAAAAAAAAAAAAAAAAACTGTACAAAAAGAGAATAAAAAAAAATCAAAAAAAAAATCTTCCAAGTCTCACAATCCGTGAGGAGTTATGGTTAGGATATCCTTTCATGCAAAGACGTCAGCGCCTTTCGGATATGGTCAATGCATTTCGGAGCCAAAGTACAACACAATGTCGGCCAAACTTGAAATTAACGCTAATTGAGATTGTGTTCCTACTTATACGAAGTGAACAGGAGCATAGGGTCGGTTATCAACTTAACTTACCTCGAACAGTGAGATCGATAGAACGTACAGTACACCAATACGAGTGGTGAAACTCGGAAACCGACGAGTCAAGACATGCTCGAGAACTCACGTGTGATGCAAGTTTGAAGTTCAACTTTCTATTTCCACGCATGGGAACTGTGTGCCGGTGTCACGAACTGAAACCTCTGCTGAACAATCCTTCTCATTGCGGTCAATGCGCATGCGCCAATCCTGGACTTACAAAATGCGACCCTTTGACCGAACCTAGGGTTAGGGTTAGGATTAGGATAAGGGTTAGGGTTAGGGTTAGGTTGTTCACGACCTGATTAATCTCCCCATGTTAGCGCATGCGCATTGACCGCAATGAGAAGGATTGTTCAGGCAGAGTTTTCAGTTCGTGACACCGGGTTGGCTCATTGGTAGAGCGCTCGCCCACTGAACCTCTATAAACGTACGCCCACTGAACCTCTGTAAACGTACGCCCACTGAACCTCTATAAACGTACGCCCACTGAACCTCTATAAACGTACGCCCATTCTAAGACTCCCTTCTTTTAAGATCTCATTTTCTCAGATTTGTGGAGGTCTCAAAATGGAGGGTTCCACTGTGTTATTAACTGAGAAACAGACCGCTAATTCATGATAAATATGAACACTTGAAACAAAGATTTAATTGAGTGGTGTTTCAATCGTAAAGTGGGAATATTGTCGCCATTTTGTTCAACGTGAAATAAATTCATCTTTGTGTCAGCAAAACACAAAACCAACAATTACGGTGCTTGAAACTTCAAGAATATCACTACGGATTCAACATTACAGTCATGAACGACCTTGTTCTCAATCATTAATTACAGTCAACGCATATGATGAGTGCATAACTTTAGTCAAGGAATAATTGAAATATGACATTATAACTTATAAGTTAAACGTACGCCCCTGTTGACACAGTCCCAAGCTGCATATAAAAGAGTATACATTTAAAGCAATCGAAGCAATACTTTACCAGTAATTTTGCCACTGAAAAGTAGTTGGCCATGAATTGTGCACTACTCCTGGGGACAAGTACAGTCCTAGCATGGCAATCATCGCTCAATAACGGCCACCTGCTCATTAAGAACACCCTAATGATCCCTGACAATTTGAAAAAAATCTCTTTTCCATAGCGCCCACCTGTTTATAACGACTACTTGTGGTCGATCCCTTGGGTGGTTGTTAGATATACAGGTTTGACTCTAATAGGAATTCTGACCGTGGAATGAAACCCTTTCCGAGCTTTCTTCAGTCGAGAAAGGGTACCCAAGAACGCCAAGCCCTGCTTCTCAGAAGATCGTTCTAGCTATATACCCGAGGTATGTGAACGCGTAAACCCTTCTACTCTCTTCCCTCACTTGAGACAGTCTCCCAACGCAATAGCTATAACAGCTCCCCCTCTTTCACAAAGCCCATGTTTTACTCACTCCCAAGTCATTATATTCGTTTGTGTCAACCTTTTCGGTCTCTTCAGAGCTTGCCGTGAACCCCGTAAGGCTTGAATCTTATTCAAAGGAACATTCTTACGTTTCATTTCTAAGTCTCTGCAGACTGCTCTCCAACGGGTTCCATCTATATATATATAAATATATATACGACTTGTGTCTGTGTGTGTGTGTGTGTGTGTGTGTGTGTGTGTGTGTGTGTGTGTGTGTGTGTGTGTGTCCGCGATGCACGGCCAAAGTTCTCGATGGATCTCTTTCAAATTTGGTGGCCCTATTCAGCTACACCCCGGACACATTCTGGTCGATGAGATATTTCAACACGTGCTCTCAGCGCGCAGCGCTGAACCGATTTTGGTTTTTCTCTGGATCCATTCCCAGTAACTCTTCCTTATCTTCTCCAGTGTTTTCAGCGTTGATCTCCCTTCCTTCGTGTGGTGTCAATCCATATTCCCGTTACTACGTTACTATTTTTAGAATGTCACTGCACTGTCCAGAACGCTTTCATTGCACCCGTAAGTTGTCCTTACTGTAAAAGTGAAAAGGTCGAATCAATTTATAGCCACGCGAAAAATACACTGTCATCTATCTCTATATATTGAGAAAATGTAAGTTTTACGCCCTCACGGCAAAGCCATTAGGGGCATGTTACACGGGAAAACCCGACTTTGTATGAAAACTCTCTATATATTTATAGATATAGATATACATATATATATACGGCTTCTCTGTGGGTGTGTGTGTTTGTGTGTGTGTGTGTGGGCAACACCTGTGGATTGTAGAGTTCTGTTTGTGATGTGGTCTGGCAGCTTTGGTACGTGTGTCTGTATGTTCAGGCCTTCCTTCGAGAAGCCATAACAGTTATTCTCAATCCCGTTTGAGTGGACTTCGCCTTCAAAGGTGATTGTGGTGTTTCGGCACTCGGTTACATTTGGCGTCGTCGACAGCGATGGGACTCGACATGAAATGTTCAGGCCACTGAATCATTTTCGTGCTGTTCCCATCCCACCTGGGAGGGACCTAAGCTTGGCGGGTCCATGGTTCGGAACTTTGGGGACAAAGTTCATTCAAAGGGGGTCAAGTGTGACAGGGAGACTACCGTCGCCCTT
>NC_090246.1:98608622-98624598 GCF_037325665.1 Littorina saxatilis
ATTTTGCAGTTTTACATAGGTGTCTGTAAGGGAATCTATCATGCAAACTGTCCCACCCTGTATACAGACAGCAACCAGGATGTTCATGTTCGGTATGTGTTCATGCTTTCGTACCATGTCAAGTCCTGAACCCTTTGAGATTGACAAGATGGTTTCAGTGCAAAGGAATGCATCCTCCAAGTTCTACGTTTGGTTTATTAACCAAGTCATTGAAGCGCAAGTTGTTTGGCATAATTGCAAGCTGACAGCGACTCAAACATCTGTGCAGTAAGAAACTTGTGAGTGAGTCGTTGGTCTGTAGATCTTGACGCAGCTGTGAAGGCTTTGTAGAGAAGCCGTCGTCTCTCGTCTCGTCAATCGCCTTGACTTTCAGACCTGACGATTCTGGGCCGCCGCACGTGTTTTTGGGGCAGTCATGGCAAAAGCTGAACGCTGACAGTTGGCTGCCTTGTACATTCGCTCGCAAATTCAAACGTATGTATAAAATCAGCATTTATGACTTAAAGCAAGGACAATGTCTGATGGAGTTTAACAAGAAAAAAGAAAACAAAAAACGTCTTGATAGCCATTTAAAAGACATTTCTTGTGCTGTTCTGTGAAATTACTCATTCGGAAGCCAAAGATATGACCTCATTTTGATCGATTGCAGTAATCTATCATCTACTGCCTAGACATGGGTGCTAGGAATTTTGAAAACAAATGAGTTTAAAGATGCCCGAGTTCACCGTCAATTCAAACATAACAAATACGTCCAGGTTTTTGCTCATTACAAGAGCCTCCTTCCAGCTGGATAAAACTCAACAGCCAAACTGTAATTGTTTTTCGAATACTTGTTTAAAAGACACTATACAGACAACCTGCTAAGTGAATTCTGCAAAGACTGGTCAGGCTGCTGACTTGACGTATATGTCCAAGTGGAAGGATGCACTCATCCCATGCAACAGTCTGGACACATCCGTGGTGCATGACCACGTGACTGACACAAGAAGGAAGGTGGATACTTTTAACTGCAACATATGCCACCATTAAAAACAAAGGTCGTAAAGAACATACAACACGACAAGAAGAAACGAGGGCAAGGGTATACAAACAGACACAAATAAATATTCTGACAACGTGGAGGGATTTAAATGATGAGATTTTATTCCTTCCTTCAGCTCTGTACAGCATCCTTCAATATGTACTCAAGATGTGTGCATAAGAATTATTTTGATTGATATAGCATTCAAAGATAAACAACAAAAGAAACACATAATAAAGTTGTGGATTGAATTCAAAGAATCAGAACAAGTCTCTTGACTGACATAAAACTCAATAGACGTTCTACGACAACTAAGACTAAAAGGTGATACGATGTTAACGATAACTTGTCACTCCCCGCCCTTACATCTCTTCACCTTGTCCCCAGACACCTCTCCTTTATTCTATCGATAACTTGTCACTCCCCGCCCTTACATCTCTTCACCTTGTCCCCTGACACCTCTCCTTTATTCTATCGATAACTTGTCACTCCCCGCCCTTACATCTCTTCACCTTGTCCCCTGACACCTCTCCTTTATTCTATCGATAACTTGTCACTCCCCGCCCTTACATCTCTTCACCTTGTCCCCTGACACCTCTCCTTTATTCTATCGATAACTTGTCACTCCCCGCCCTTACATCTCTTCACCTTGTCCCCTGACACCTCTCCTTTATTCTATCGATAACTTGTCACTCCCCGCCCTTACATCTCTTCACCTTGTCCCCTGACACCTCTCCTTTATTCTATCGATAACTTGTCACTCCCCGCCCTTACATCTCTTCACCTTGTCCCCTGACACGTCTCCTTTATTCTATCGATAACTTGTCACTCCCCGCCCTTACATCTCTTCACCTTGTCCCCTGACACCTCTCCTTTATTCTATCGATAACTTGTCACTCCCCGCCCTTACATCTCTTCACCTTGTCCCCAGACACCTCTCCTTTATTCTATCGATAACGTGTCACTCCCCGCCCTTACATCTCTTCACCTTGTCCCCAGACACCTCTCCTTTATTCTATCGTTCAAAACCTCCCTCTTCTCGGCCACCATCCTGCTTTACCAAAGCTCTCTCCCATGTTGTCCTCGTCTGCTCCAATCCCCCGGCTTGTTTAAAATAATTATCAAACAGCCATGCCGTTAAATACACATTAAAAAAAACCACCCGCCTCAACACCACTTCTCAGAGGAAGACCCCAAAACACTTAGCATCGGACCACAGAGGCGGAACCGAAGAACCTGAACCACACCAGGGGTACCATCCATAAGTCGGCCCAAGGCAGACATGAATTAATGAAGGCCCTTCGTTGCTGACCAACATGCCAGAGGGGGGCGTAAGGTTGGGTTTTAACGTCCTTTCAGCCAATGAGGCTATGCCAAATGCGGGACCGACGGCATAACGGGCAATAAGAAAGTAAGTTAGTTTCAGAAAAAAACCCAGATAAGAACAAATCAGTTAGAAAAAGATAAGATAAGAAAAGAAAAAAATGAGATAAAAATGAGATGGGGTGGGGTGGGGCGGGGCGGTTCTGGACAGGGTAGAGGGAATGTAGGGACAACCCCTTTTTTTTTTCCAATTTGGACACATTCCCCCAATAAAATCAATATCATGCCAATTTTGATAACGCCTTACATTAGTCCCTGGGTCAAACAACAATCATCCATAACACCCCTCATCCACCCCTCCCCCCCTCACCCACTCCAACCCCTCTTCCTCTCCGACGCCTTCTGTGTCCCTCTTAGCCTTCGTGTACATGGCAGTTCCTGTTATGACCCGTACTGTTTCTTTCTCTTACTTCAAACTGCGCAAGATAAGATACATTGAATGAAGTAATAATCTAGAAAGCTACCTGCTAAAACAAAACTGTGCTATTTATCTGTCCTAACGACTTATTTCTTCAAGATCACGTAAACAGTCTCGAGTTTTTGTACAGGGCGTCGTTTTCGTGGAAAACGGACCTACACATGAACAGTGATAATTTTAAATATCGTATAAGGAAGACGAATATTAACAGAAAAAACAGTGAAATCACACACATGATAAAGATCACAGACCTATTCAAAAAGATTGGTGTAAAAGCACTGTCATAATTATAATGCCACCACTATGACCCTGGACGATGAATAATAATAAGCTAAGGCCAAGTCTTATTCATGTTATAACAGTGTTATCGTTAGTGTTATATTGATATCATTAGACATAAATGTGTCTATGCGACAGCACGTTTCGCCCTGCAGTCCGGACTGACGAATGTGTCTATGCAAGATAATTATGTGCATGACAGAAGCTTCGTAGTCGATTTTTAAATACTATTTAACTGGCAAGTGCATCTTTAGCACTGAAGTTACGTCTCAAACGAAAGAAAAAGAAGAAAGAAAGATGTGATCAAAGAACCGACCAAATGACCCTTTTCATTTGCACGTTTCTAGATTTTCCCCAGCTTGCACTGAGAAGACATTGAAGGCTTGTTTTT
Source organism: Littorina saxatilis (assembly GCF_037325665.1). Taxonomy (NCBI): domain Eukaryota; kingdom Metazoa; phylum Mollusca; class Gastropoda; order Littorinimorpha; family Littorinidae; genus Littorina; species Littorina saxatilis. The sequence continues at coordinate 98,612,115 of NC_090246.1, forward strand.
TAAACGTTCGAACAGAACAGATTCAAATGGTTATGTCCATGAAATATAATGTTGTGTAAACATATTTTGCCTTGGATTATGACCTTTCCGATTCAGTCCAGAGTCAAAGCGGTGGCAATTGTCTTAAGGGTGTTGCCTACTTTGATAGTTCGACACAGGACACCAAGCCTTGAAGCAAAATGGCTGACTTTCAGTTCCCCTACCCTGACCAATTATGACTGTCAGTTCCCCTACCCTGACCAATTATTTCATTCATCAAGTGTATTTTGTGAGACTTTTCCTCTCTCTTGCTTAAAAGGATCGGTTTAGTCACTTTCCTTCAAAGCTAGGAAACACCCTTAAGTAATACGATTAATAAAAGCTAACGGTACGAATAAAAGGCAAATGCATCTTCTACATGCTTGGGTCTCCGCATCTTGATACTAAGATGGAAACGAATTCTGTTGAGATAAAAAGTGAAACATGTACAAAAGACCATTTAAAAGGGTTACAGATTTTTAAATGCACATGTATTATGCAGCATAAATAAGTGATATTTACAAAACAAGATCAACATGTTATCAACAATGTACAGTTATAGGTTCACAGGTTTAAAATGCAAAACAGTGCCGAATTAACTGTTGTATCATTAGGTTACTGTAAACATGAAACTGAATGTGTAATGCGGGTTATTATTTAATATCACATTTAACAGGGATATCCTAGATATAATATATATATGTACTCAACCATTTCAACAACACTCAAGTATAAAAAGAAGGGAAAATAGGAATATGAACATGTCTTGATCAACAATATAAGTCAATTTACTGATCAGACATGAACATCTAGTGTCATTGTATCAGAACGCTTATCATACTGGATATCAGTAGTAGTAGCAGAACAATGTTGCCATGTTTTAAAAATCGAACTAGCAAAAATATGACAGTACAATGTTAAACTAAGACGCTTATCGGCAACAAAGATTACATTCGCTACTGGTAGCTTCAACCACATATTCTTCTGAGACTAATGTATGAGTCAATAATTCTGCTATTTCTTTTAACTAATTTTTTTTTTTAGAAAATGGCATAATGTATACTCTATCTAGAACGTTTTTAAAACAAATCTCTGTTTGTGGTTTACATCTCTAAAGAAAATACTGACGACCACTAACAGACCATATTGATGTTATCCTTGAATAGATCAGTTACTGGAGTTCTGTTTAAAAAAGAACACAGTGCCTTAAAATATCTTTCTCAGTGGCCTGTGTAATAAGTACTCCAAGGCTAAAATGTTACCATAGTACTCTACTCCTGCATACACACCCTGTTTAAGGAGACATAATGATATGAAACAGAAGCTAATAAACTATCCCAATAGTTGTGATCTATAACTCTTTTATAAAAGCATAACACCCAAGATGACAATGCAATGCCTACTAAATATTATGAAATTTAGAATGGTAACATTAGGTAAAGATTTTCGTGACAGTAATGTACTTCTGATTAATATTTAACGTTCTATTTGAGCTTTCCTAAATGAAGTTAATGCTGGTTTTTTTTCCAACTACGGTCTTACCATATCCTTACCCTGATTGTAACATAATTAATACACTATGATTTGTAATGAGATAATTAAAATCGTAGTATTTGAGCAACTTCTCAACACAAAATAACCTGACTGCCATTTCTTAGTAACATTAGGGTTCAAACAAAATGTGAAATGGCTACATATCAAAGCAACATACAACATTTATATCTAAATAACCTGAAATAATCATGGAAAATCCTGATTTATGATCAAACAAGTAAACTTCGTTGGACTGCACACTACATAGACTGGTAGGTCAATAAACAAAAATACACTAGAAAGTCAAATCCAGTGTTCTATATGTATACTTTCAAGTACATTTGAATATAATTACGTTCTTGAGGATAAATAAAGCACAATACAATCACATTACAATGATAGAATGATTCATAACTGTATGTTTTCTACAAAAAAACATGTGAATTAAAATAGGACTTCTCTGCGAGATAAAAATGAACTCCAAGCTTAGATCAGTGTTCTAAATCTAGTGTTTGTTCTTCATGCGTTGACAGAAGTAGAGGCTACTTGCTTTTTATTCGTTTCTAAAATAAACAATCAATTACTTCAGAATTTTCCTCAACACAAGTGGGTTTATGATATGACACTCTGCTGACACATCTTGTCGATGTATGTGACGAGATTGCTTGGGCGTATTGCTAGAGTATTACAGCCCAGAAAGTCAACAAATTGGTGTACTAGCCTTCGGCTACTGATTCTGAACACGTACAAGCCGTAGTGCAAACTTTACTAGCCGAACCAACACATTGTTTTAGCAACTTTACTCGCATTTGGCGAGTAGATGAACATTTGTACTCGCCAGTTACATGTTTGTACTTGCCACTTTTAGGCCTGTATTTGTGTTCGACTCAGTAAAGCCGAAAGGAAATATACTGTTTTTGGATTACTCTTTGGTGTTTGATATATTTACTAAAACCCTCCCGTCAACGTGTGTTAATTGGACCGAAGTAAGTCGTTTTTCTGAGAAAAAACAAGCCCCACCTCGTAGCCAGCTTAAACAGCGGTCCCACAAGCATGGTGTACTAGCCCAAAAAACGTTATACCAATGGTTTCCTGCAAGCCTGCGTATCAAGACCGTTCCTATTAAACTAAAACAATATACCTGGTTGTGTTTACTGCAAGCTACACGTATGCCGGTAAGATTCAAACATGAAGGCGTGATATCACTAGCCACGTGTGCTACAGCATTTTTTCTCCTAAACTCACTTTGTTTGCTTAGTTATGCAAACCATATCATCGTATGAAACAGTAAAACAAAAACATCCTTTTGCTCCATATATTTGATCCACACTTGACAATGTTTTTAAAAACAATATCACCGGTTTAATATCACTACCGATAAAACCGAAATATATCCAAAACGTCTGTGGTGCTTTTATTTTGTAACAATAAGTAAATACTACTTTTCTACAAGTAGAAATAAACCCCAAACCCTTGCAGTGAATTAATTGCTCTTTTGTTCTAAATCCGTTCACGCCTTTGAAGCAATTACGCCTAAGTGAGTAAGTTCTTGCTGTAACAGATCCTGATCATCACGATATATAGTCAGCCGAACTCAAAGGGATAACATGAAACTATCACGATATAACTCGGCATATGCACATAAAACATCATTGTAATGATACACACGTGAGCAATTTCAAACTGAAAAAGTAACCACTGAGCTTTAATGGGTGGGGGGAAACAGATTATTTTCCCTGCTCTCTGGTGAGCGCAGTAGCTGCATAGTCCCAAGAAAGTGATTCAGAATGACTGAAACACACCAACAGAAAAACAAAAGGACAAACGAAGGCATGCAAACAAGATGATACGCAAGTCATTATCGTATGGCAACCGAAGGCAGATTTGAAGCCCAGTGGTGGAGAGAATTGTAAGAACTTGAGAACAGGTAACATCCTTTGGAGATGTCCATCTGAGAAGGTCCTCTAAGCAACGTTATCAACGTTTGTCCCCATCTGCCTTAGAGGTTGTCTCAGCTTGTGGCATACACTTAAAGAGATGTAACAAGAAAAACAAGAAAGAAGAGCATGCCGGTTACCTCACCACGTCACACATGGCAGTTTCTGTATTTCCATTCAGGAACTATAATTCAGTCAGGCAAAGCCATCCACGCAGTCTTATCAGCGTCTGTCCCCATCTGCCTTAGAACTTGTCTCAGCTTGTCACAGGAACTACTTCAGTCAAACACGTTCAATTAGTCAAAGATATTTTGCTGCTTTCACGGATTCGACGACATCCTCTCAAACTATTCTTTGTCCATCCGCGGTAAAGGTCCCTCGTGTTCCTTTTCGATGCATGAAGTCTACTCCACCCAGGAAAGGTTATCACTCTCTGTCTCACCATTCTTTTTGCCCCTAAAAGCCTTTGGCTGTAGAGCCGTTTTCGAAGAAATGTTCCTCCTGCGACACCATTTCTGTCTTCTTTCTGCAGTGGGTACACTCTTCGCACAGTTGTACGTAGTCTTAACAAACATTACATACACATGCGAAGATAAGACAGCAATAAGAAAGAAGAAGAAGAAAACACAGTGAGAGCGAGTTACACAGACACCCATTGCATGTACGCGCAGTTCAAAGTTTGCGTAGAACATCGTAGTTTTAAAGGTATACAGCTCTAAAGCAAGAGTCGCACGAGCACACCAATAACAGCCCGGTTACACAACGCAGTTCAACAGGGTTGACAGTCTGCAGAGCACAGCGCACACAGTACAGGACAGTCCTAGAGTTTCACAGTACCACTTGAACAGGGTCCATGCTGTCTAGCGGAGTACACATTCAAGAGAAGGAGATCAGCTTGTACACGCATGATGTACTGCAGACAGTGACACGAGAGATCCGTATGCTCTCGATAATACAGACGATGCTGTACACGCATCGATGACGTCACGAGTACAGACAAGTACAGCGAGCGTACGGACACACTGATCACAGTAGAACACAGACGTCACGCTCGTCTTTTTTTATTTTTATTTTTCAAAGTAGAGGTCAAAGAAAGACAGCACGGTCAAGGTCAAGCAGAGGTCAAGTTCAAGGACAGCTTCATGGCTGTCTGGTCAGTCTTGCTATCTATCTTTTTTTCTGTTTTTTTAAATATTAGTTTTCATTATCATACTTAATACACTAGAAGAGGTTGTCATGGCTTGACCTTTTAGCAAGCTGCTGTTTGCTTGACTACGATTTATGCTTCCACTTTTATGCCATCACTTCTTCTCCTCAAAGGTTTATGTTAAACGTTCCTCCATTTTGTGTATTATGGCATTGTGTATTTTGCTGGTCGTCACTTCAGTGTGTTTAGCTTTGACTTTCTGGACAGTATTTGTCTGGATCTGAATCATTCTCACTCAATTGTCGCACAGCCTGCCGGAGGTCAGGAAGTACGCCACATACTTTCACCATCGTGTGCGCACGCACCACGGAAACACGTCACCAAACAGATCACCAGCAAGGACAAAACACTGAGCCAGCGCGGATGCACAGGCGCGGCCGCTGAATGGTAGACCAAACAAGACTCACAGCTGAGCGAGGATCATCAAGCTTAACACAGCGACAACAAGAGAAGAGCAGCAGAAGCAACAGGAGGAGGAGAAGGAGAAGACGAAACAGATGACGATCAGTCACTGCAGTCCACAGACCTGAATTAGATACGGAGAATTGTGTATATGTATAGATGCCAGACGGACGCTTTCACACAACAAGACCATGACCGACTGACGTCAGAAGTCAAACAGTTTTGAGAGCTGACACGACAGAGAGCGTGGAGAGGGCTCTCATCATCATCATCACTCCTTACCTTTGACGAGAGGCTTAATACTGATATCTGAGGATGTGGCATTGGCTGCACTTTTAGCCGAGCTACTCGCTGGAACAGCGGCGGACGCTTGCTGTTGCTGTTCTTGCTTGCTGGTGGAGGAGGGTAGCGGGGAGGAGGTGCTACCCCCTGCATTTCTCATGCTGGGTGGTGCTGGTCTCCTGGTGTCATCACCTAGCGAGCTGGCGCTGACAGAGTCTTTGGCAGGCATCTGGGACTGGGCCATGGAGGATTCTGCATCGTCTGTCAGCTCCGAGGGAGACTGGGCGGCGGCTGCGGCGGCTTGGCGCTCCTCTGCATCTGATGGGTAACACACACACATATGATGCAGGTAAGCCAAGCTGATGTGGGTATACTGCGCATGGTCATAGCTCCATGGTTTGCTTTGCTATAATAACTTTGTTTTGAATTTCTTGGACACACACAACTATGATGCAGGTATATATGTCAAGCTGCTTTGGGTATACTGCAAAAGGTCATAGATCCATTGTTTGCTTTGAATTTGCTATAATAACTTTTGTTTCGTTTCTTGGACACGTTCTAGAAATTCAACTGATCCAGACAATATTTTGCTTCATGTACTGTGCGTATAGTAATTGCTTTATCGATTTGCTTTGCTATCGCATCTACTTTTCAGGTCTTGGGCCAGTAATTCTAGTAGTTCAATTAATTGAAAGAAAGTGTTTTGAGGAGAATAGAAAGGCTGGGTTTGTTTGTTACAGTGTTTCAGGTGATTGGTACAAGCATGGTGTCAGTATTTGGTTTGGTATCGTACCTGTTTCAGGTGATTGGTACAAGCATGGTGTCAGTATTTGGTTTGGTATCGTACCTGTTTCAGGTGATTGGTACAAGCATGGTGTCAGTATTTGGTTTGGTATCGTACCTGTTTGTTACAGTGTTTCAGGTGATTGGTACAAGCATGGTGTCAGTATTTGGTTTGGTATCGTACCTGTTTGTTACAGTGTTTCAGGTGATTGGTACAAGCATGGTGTCAGTATTTGGTTTGGTATCGTACCTGTTTGTTACAGTGTTTCAGGTGATTGGTACAAGCATGGTGTCAGTATTTGGTTTGGTATCGTACCTGTTTGTTACAGTGTTTCAGGTGATTGGTACAAGCATGGTGTCAGTATTTGGTTTGGTATCGTACCTGTTTGTTACAGTGTTTCAGGTGATTGGTACAAGCATGGTGTCAGTATTTGGTTTGGTATCGTACCTGTTTGTTACAGTGTTTCAGGTGATTGGTACAAGCATGGTGTCAGTATTTGGTTTGGTATCGTACCTGTTTGTTACAGTGTTTCAGGTGATTGGTACAAGCATGGTGTCAGTATTTGGTTTGGTAGGGTACCTGTATCTACATTCCACGACGAGTCTTAAATACATGGTAACGCTGACAACAGTTTTTAAAGCTTACATTCTTATGACGTACATTCTCTCAAACGGCATACCTGTCTTAAAGTGTCTATGTCAACAATTTCTCCCAATCTCACTAAGTATAACAAAGGACCAGCGAGTCACCATTTCACCATGCCCCTCCCTCTCATCCCCTCCCCCCAACCACCCCCCCCCCTTCCATACACACAGACGTGATTTTCCTCAATCCATACTTACATCTTTTTCACTGGAGTTTTCTCTCTCTCCATAAACCCTCTAGCATTTCTCCAGACCCCTCGAGAAACCCATTAGATGTATTTTCGTCTGTGCTGTGAGAATTCTGACAAAAGTGCATACGCACATCAAATACCTTTCATTGCCTTTTCCTTCCATTTGAGTTTGTTGTTCTGAAGACACTCCACCCACGGTCGTTTCAGTTCGTAGCTGCGGTCTGAAACCATTGTCAGTGTGTTACAACAATGAACAGTCACAACTTACAGTGTACTATATCTACTACACTGTTATAGTTACAACAATGAACAGAGTCACAACCTACAGTGTACTATATCTACTACACTGTTATAGTTACAACAATGAACAGTCACAACCTACAGTGTACTATATCTACTACACTGTTATAGTTACAACAATGAACAGAGTCACAACCTACAGTGTACGATATCTACTACACTGTTATAGTTACAACAATGAACAGTCAGAACCTACAGTGTACGGTATCTACTACACTGTTATAGTTACAACAATGAACAGTCACAACCTACAGTGTACTATATCTACTACACTGTTATAGTTACAACAATGAACAGTCACAACCTACAGTGTACTATATCTACTACACTGTTATAGTTACAATAATGAACAGTCACAACCTACAGTGTACTATATCTACTACACTGTTATAGTTACAACAATGAACAGAGTCACAACCTACAGTGTACTATATCTACTACACTGTTATAGTTACAACAATGAACAGTCACAACCTACAGTGTACGATATCTACTACACTGTTATAGTTACAACAATGAACAGAGTCACAACCTACAGTGTACTATATCTACTTTCTTTCTTTCTTTCTTTATTTGGTGTTTAACGTCGTTTTCAACCACGAAGACTACACTGTTATAGTTACAACAATGAACAGTCACAACCTACAGTGTACTATATCTACTACACTGTTATTGTTACAACAATGAACAGTCACAACCTACAGTGTACTATATCTACTACACTGTTATAGTTTCAACAAGGTAAGGACAATTTGACAGTTTACAGGATGAAACAGAAGTATACCGAAAAGAGAGTTCCGTTAATACTTTCTATATCCTAGAACGGGGAACTATTTTCTCCTATTATTTTGGGTGCAGCAAAGGAGAAGAAGAAGAAGACGAAGAATAAGAATACTCCTGCTCCTTCTCTTTCTCATCATCATCATCATCACCATCACCATCACCATCATCACCACCATCATCATCATAATGATCATTATGATCATGATCATGATCATGATCATGATCATCATCATGATCATCATCATCATCACCACCACCACCATCACCACCACAAACATCATTCTGAACACTCGACAACAAAAGAAGCCAATCCCTACAAGGTGAGACTGGCGTGCGCGGCGTGTTGGATCGTGACAATCCCGAGGTGCTCGTGCTCTTGTCACGCTTGTTTTCACGACTCTCAAACACCTCCTCGGAGATGGCTTCTTCCACGAGGGCCCGGGCACCCTGCTGCTGATGCAGAGGGGTCAGGACTTTCTCCAGCATGTCACCCATTACCTGGAAGCTCGGGTCCACGATGAACTCGATGAAGCCTGAAAAGTATGCGTGAGATAGTGAGCAGACCTGTTTTCAGAGGCCGTGACGAATTGGGCCATGGAGTGAAGACGAAGACTTCAGGGTTAAATATTTCGTTATTGAGTATTAGGGAGTATTGATTTTGTTTTAATTACTAAAATTATCAAATATAAAGTTAGTCTCTTGCTAATATGGTAAGATTTAAATACTTGGTGAAACGTGTGCTTGAAGTTGTCTGTCAATAAATGTTACTCAAATGAAAGTGTACTTCGCAGCTGGAGAAACTGTCATGCTTTTTTACATTTAGTCAAGTTTTGACTAAATGTTTTAACATAGAGGGGGGGAATCGAGACGAGGGTCGTGGTGTATGTGTGTGTGTGTGTCTGTCTGTCTGTCTGTCTGTCTGTCTGTGTGTGTAGAGCTACTGGGCCGATCTTTATGACATTTGACATAAGAGTTCCTGGGTATGATATCCCCGGACGTTTGTTTCATTTTTTCGATATATACCTTTGATGACGTCATATCCGGCTTTTTGTAAACGTTGAGGCGGCACTGTCACACCCTCATTTTTCAATCAAATTGATTGAAATTTTGACAAAGCAATCTTCGACGAAGCCCGGGGTTTGGTATTGCATTTCAGCTTGGTGGCTTAAAAACTCATGAGTGAGTTTGGTCAATAAAAATCGGAAACTTGTAATTAAAATTATTTTTTTATTAAACGATCCAAAAACAATTTCATCTTATTCTTCGTCATTTTCTGATTCCAAAAACATATACATATGTTATATTTGGATTAAAAACAAGCTCTGAAAATTAAAAATATAAATATTATGATCAAAATTAAATTTCCGAAATCGTGTTAAAAACTATTTCATCTTATTCCTTGTCGGTTCCTGATTCCAAAAACATAATAGATATGATATGTTTGGATTAAAAACACGCTCAGAAAGTTAAAACGAAGAGAGGTACAGTAAAGCGTGCTATGAAGCACAGAGCAACCGCTACCGCGCCAAACATGCTCGTCACTTTCACTGCCTTTTGCACTAGCGGCGGACTACGTTCAGTTTCATTCTGTGAGTTCCACAGCTTGACTAAATGTAGTAATTTCGCCTTACGCGACTTGTTTTCATTTCTGATTTCATTTCTTTCATTCGACTGTCGTCTGACCTTGATCGCTGAAGGCCAGGGTGAGAGCTTGTAGTTTGACGTTTATCATATAAGATTTTGCTATGTGCTTTGTTTTCATCTCTCACAATAGACCGGCACGGTTGGCCTAGTGGTAAGGCGTCCGCCCCGTGATCGGAAGGTCGTGGGTTCGAACCCCGGCCGGGTCATACCTAAGACTTTAAAATTGGCAATCTAGTGGCTGCTCCACCTGGCGTCTGGCATTATGGGGTTAGTGCTAGGACTGGTTGGTCCGGTGTCAGAATAATGTGACTGGGTGAGACATGAAGCCTGTGCTGCGACTTCTGTCTTGTGTGTGGCGCACGTTATATGTCAAAGCAGCACCGCCCTGATATGGCCGCAGCAAACAAACAAACAAACGAACAAATCTCTCACAATTTCAGCATCTCATTGTTGACATCCAAAACTCCATCTCCAGTAATGCCTGTAGTTCTTGAAATTTGTGTTCCTTCAAGTTCTATGCTATTATGACATTTGCAAAACTGTAGACAATTCATTTTAGATAATGTGAACATACTTGCATGTACATGTTCAAAACACCATTAAGGTAACATTAGCTATCATAAGTTTGTATTAGGTTATCAAATATCATCTTTCTTCAATTCAAAAGGTATTGACCATTTAAACACAAAACGAGTATTTTTTTAGGTTTACTTACCGATTTGCGATTCAGCAACCAGGGTGTTCTTTCTATCACAGAGAGGGGAGAAAGGCAAACCTAGTTCCCCTTCACGGTCTCCCTGAAATAAAATTTAGGCGTATTCAATTTATGAGCACTTGCAAACACATTTCCTCCCTTGGCAGTAAACTTGACCAACGTATAGACGATGAGCTGAAGTAAACAGCAATATTAATAAACTTGTTGGGTGTTGCTTTTTAACAAACAAAAACGCTGAGCGTGTGTTACCTAAATTATTGTCTTCCAAAATATAGCGTCCATTAAAGATGCTTAACGAATTTGATTTTGTAACTGTCCTTCTCCTCAGAGGATCAATAATGTATCATTGTTTTATCTGCATGAAGTCAACACACACATTCATACACACGTATTAACATTCAACCATTGAACAACACAAATCGGAGTTGCTTGGGATGAAGCACTACGATCTGTTTTAGACATTTCATTCAACGATTCAGAACTATGGACAGCTTATGAGTACATACTTTCTTTTCCAAAGCGACTGAGAAAAGAACTCACATAAACACTTTTAAAGAGAACATAATCTATCTTGTTTAAACATTTGAACAGAATAGTTGCACAGAGGTAGGAACTTACAACATTTGAACAGAAGTTAGAACATCGATCATTCGAAGCTTACCTGTCTGAAGAACTCTTCTAGTAATAAGAATATTTGCACAGAGGTCGGAACTTAAAACATTTGAACACAAGTTAGAAAATCTATCATTCGAAACTTACCTGTCTGAAGAACTCCTCTAGCAATAAGCCTGTCCACTTCGTGTGCAAATCCCAGTCCTTGGCAGGGTGGCTGATGTCCGCACAGTGCAGAACCAGAGACAGGGCTTTGGACTTCTCGATACTGCAGAACAGTGAAACAGCAGCAATGGTCAATGCTAAATCAGACATTTTAGCAGTCTTTTACGGAAATTCAGGTCCAGGCTCTCGTTTTTGCACTTCTCGTTTGTGTGTTAGCCAGAGTTGTAATTGAGACTGCTGATATCTTTCAATGTATCGATCGGGAAATACTTTTCCGAATGTTTTGTCAACACTTCATCAAAATCAAGCAGGTAAGCGGAAAAGAGAGTCCGAAGAGACCAATCACCACTTCTCCTAATATCACATCTTTAACATCCAAGACCTTGCGGAGGAAAGGAGGCTTAACCATACCAGCTTTGAAGACAGCTTCGAGAGTGAAGTCTGTCTCAGTGACTTTGTCGATATGAGCAGTGGAAAACTGCTTGTTAGGTCAAAGGCAGGCAGTACATGTGTCGGTGTCATAGTTTGACCCGCTGACTTCATTTGCGTGGTACACACACACGTGGAGATATGGGCGGAGGGGCACGAGGCGAACGTGGGTGACATCCAAACGGGTGAGAACAAACCGCGGGGCCTGATTGGTTGAAATCAAAACTAATCTCAATTTCAACCAATCCAACACCGCGGCTGGCTGCCACCGGGTAGGTAACTTTCTCGTTATGGAATGAGTTGTCGCTTTCAGTTTCACGTATGTAGAATAAAACACATGTACTCACTTTTCCGGCATGCTGAGCAGGTTCTTCATGTTCTTGATCTGCTGGAAGTGGAAGGACATGTCTGTGGCGAGGACCATGTCGATCACCAGCGTGCGGAACTCGCGGAACTCCTCCTTGCTGAGGTTGCTGCAGATGTTGTTCTCGTCCTCCTTCAGCATCCTGAAGGCGGAACTGATGTGGTGGTTCTCCAGCACGGCGCGGTCATTGTACAGAATGGCAACCTCGGACCTGCATCAAAGTCAAGTGACAAAGACTTTGAACACGATTTGTTCACGGTCAGTTTATTTTCACTTCACTTGACACTTGAGCGTGTGCTGTTGTTGACTTTGCTTAGTCTTGTTGCTATGTGAGTTTAAGTTGCATTTTTTGGGTATGTTTCTATGTTGGAATTGTAAAGCACATGGAGCTGTTATCGGGACTTGCGCTGTGGAAGAGTGATTTCTTCTTCTTCTTGTTCTTGCTCTTGTTCTTCTTCTTTTTCTTGTTCTTCT
>NC_090246.1:98624798-98632298 GCF_037325665.1 Littorina saxatilis
ACAGACATTTATATAGAGACAGACAGACAGACAGATAGAGACAGACGGACAGACAGATAGAGACAGACAGACAGACAGATAGAGACAGACGGACAGACAACATAGACAGGCGCAGATTGAGACGGAAACACAGACACACCGATAAAGGCAGATAAACAAATAAAGACACAGATACAATAGAAAGAAAAACAAAACACATCGGGGTAAAAAGGAGGGAGGGGGGCATTGGGAAACATACAGGAGGTCGTGGGCTGCACGTGAAAAAGAAGGAGAGACGCTGAAGCTAAATATAAAGATAAATGGCCTCATTCGCCGAGTGCAGAGTTTGCTGGATGCAATTAATGGCCCCTGGCAAGGCAGCACGCCCGTTCGTCTTGGGCAAGGGCCGGATCTCACTTTTTCTTTTTTTTTGAACCAGTGCTCACCAGTGTCAATTAATGCACTTAATACCTTCTCTCCTGCCCCCTTTATTACACCAGAATGTACTACAATTCCTCTTCCCCTAACCCTACACACACACACACACACACACACACACACACACACACACACACACACACACACACACACACACTTCCATCTTGCGCAATACGCATAAGTGGAAACAAACCCATATATTTTTGGGCAATATTCGAAATTCCTTCATCACAGTTGCCTGTACTTTTCTCTCTAAGGTTTGAAACAAAACAGTTAAGATCTTGAGTTTGAAATAATGCATCCATTTCCAAACACATCAACAAAATCGAAGAAATAATCAACAACACATTTGTTTTGACTGTTAAGGACACACGGTGGAAATGTGCAGTCCATCAAATGATAATCGAGAAGAAGGGCAACATGCCGAGATAAACTGAAATCATGTAGGGAAATGAATGTGTGCATGCACAAAGCTTGCCACCCTTGCGACTTGGATGGTCCGGATATACAAACACAACATCTGCTTTCCCTTCTCAGCATGTCGGTCGACTTTTCGTTACTATATTTTGTCCCGTACATATACTGTTCAAAAAAAGAAACGCATAGCTTGTAATATTTGGTTAATTTAGTTATATGGCTACAAGGATATCCACCAAACTGCAGAAAATGTTTATCTGGTCGTCGACCTTTCGTCCATTGCCACAAGTGAGCTCTGCACGTGACGCATGCGTTATCAGTGGCTACAATGTCAAAATTGCTCATTTGGCATGACCACTCGTCATGCTTCAGTGTAATCTCGTGAAACTCGGGGAATATTGAGCTCTCACCATGTCTTCCAAAACCCATAAAAGCGGATTGTTCGCCACAAAGAAATCAGACGACAATTCAGCGACGAAAGATGGCCCGATTGAGCAGAGAAGACCGCCAAATTGCATTGGGTCGTTTACAAGCAGGCCAAAGTCAAAGTGAAATCGCCAGGCACTTCCACGTGTCCCAGAGCACCATCAGTAGACTGTGGGTCAGGTTTCAAGCCACTGGCTCCGTTGCTGACTTGCCACGAGCGGGAAGACCAAGGGCGACAACTGCTGCTCACGACCGCTTCATACGGCTCCGCCACCTCCGGAATCGTTTCCTGTCGGCCTCATCTTCTGTCCAGGCTCTCCCCGGGCCACACCGATTATCGGACCAGACCGTGCGGAACCGCCTGCATGAAGCTGGTTTGAGAGCTCGCAGACCTCACAGAGGAGCTGTCCTCACCCGCCGCCATCGCCAGAACCGAGTGCAGTGGGGCAACCAGCACCTTCGCTGGACCGTCCGGAATCACTGGAGACACGTGTGGTTCAGCGACGAGTCCTACTTCCTGCTCCAGCGACATGATGGTCGGAGGAGGGTCTACCGGAGAGTAAACGAACGTTACGCGCCCAACTGTGTGGATGAGGCACCCGTTCATGGTGGTGGAGGCGTCATGGTGTGGGGGGCGATCAATACCGCTGGAAGGAGCACCCTGGTGCACGTCCAAGGGCGCATAACTGCCCAGCGATACGTGGAGGAAATTCTGCGCCCACACGCCCTTCCTCTTCTGGCTGACCAGGATGCCATATTCCAGCAGGACAATGCTCGCCCGCACACAGCACGACTCACCACCCAGTTCCTCACCGACCACCATGTCCAGGTGCTTCCCTGGCCATCCATCGCCAGACATGAACCCGATAGAACACCTCTGGGATGAATTGGACAGACGTGTGCGCAGGCGAGAAGAAGCGCCGGCAAATCACCGCGATCTATTGCAGGCACTTCAGGAGGAGTGGGACACCATCCCACAGCAAGATATCCGGCATCTGATCCAGTCCATGCCCAGAAGGTGCCGGGCAGTTGTTGCTGCTCAAGGCAGTCACACCCCCTACTGACTTGACAGCCTCGGCACCCAATCGTATTGATTGACTGATTGATTTGAAGATGCAAATGAACTGTGTGTGCATTCAACTGTGTCCATACCAAATTTCAAACAAATAATCTAAATATTGGATTTTCTGTTAATTTTTTCGAAAAATAAAACAAATTTGGCAAGTAGCAACTATGCGTTTCTTTTTTTGAACAGTATATGTAGACATACGACATACTAAGTATATTATATGAAAACCAAGCATGTTGTCGACTGCAATGGCTGCATTGTAATCGAAACCTTCCAACATAATAATTATTATAATTAAATCCCATATTAATTATTAATATGATTTTTCTGGAATTATAACCAAATTGTTAGTGTACTGTATGCATGACTTGTTTAGATGAGCATTCAGATTTGCCTCTAAATAAAAATAAATTCAAAATACTGTTTTTGTGGGCATCAACATTATTCATGACTGTTCGTTCGCTTGCAAGTTTAACTTTGATTCCATATTTAGCATAAATCACTGACCTTGAAACCTCTTGAGGAATCGGTGTTAAATTTTAGATAGTAGGAGGAGAAGGCATTTAGATCAGAGAAAGGAGAGGAGGAGAAGTAGGAGGATTAGAATAGAAGGAGGAATTTGTTTGTTTGCTTGTTTGTTTGCTTAACGCCCAGCCGACCACGAAGGGCCATATCAGGGCGGTGCTGCTTTGACATTTAACGTGCGCCACACACAAGACAGAAGTCGCAGCACAGGCTTCATGTCTCACCCAGTCACATTAATCTGACACTGGACCAACCAGTCCTAGCACTAACCCCATAATGCCAGACGCCAGGCGGAGCAGCCACTAGATTGCCCATTTTAAAGTCTTAGGTATGACCCGGCCGGGGTTCGAACCCACGACCTCCCGATCACGGGGCGGACGCCTTTCCACTAGGCCAACCGTGCCGGAATAGAAGGAGGAAGGGGTGGAAGAAACGAATATTGTTTTGAAAGTGGTACGTGGTAAAAACTAAATTAAGAGATAGAGGGTATTGTGTGAAAAACAACAACAACCAACATAGAAGCGAAATAGTAAAGAACAAAGTTGTAAGAAAACAAACATGAAAAGCATAAAAACGTATTGAGCAAGTACAGGATATGGTTGTCGAGCAAGAAAGGACAAACATAATTTTTTGTTTTGTTGTAAGTGTAACTGCTTCGCTGTATGACACGGAGAAAGAGCACTCAGACATACAGAAGCGTTGACAAGTTAGTGTAGACGGAAATATAAATCCGGTAAAAGTCCCACAATTAAAACGGACAGGATACGGTCTATGTCAATGAACAAGAAAGTACGGAAAAAAAGGAAGAAAGAAAGAAAAGAAAGAAAGAAAGAAAGAAAGAAAGAAAGAAAGAAAGAAAGAAAGAAAGAAAGAAAAAAAGAAAGAAAGCAAAGACAGAAAGAAGAAAAGAAGGGAAAAGGTACGAAACAAACAAACACGAACAATACTAGTACCAAGAAAAAGGGCAAATATCACACAAACTGAACTTAGCAAAATATCCAAGACAAACATCGGTTCTTTTTATTCTTTATTTGGTGTTTAACGTCGTTTTCAACCACGAAGGGTTATATCGCGACGGGGAAAGGGGGAAGATGGGATAGAGCCACTTGTCAATTGTTTCTTGTTCACAAAAACACTAATCAAAATTTTGCTCCAGGGGCTTGCAACGTAGTACAATATATTACCTTACTGGGAGAATGCAAGTTTCCAGTACAAAGGACTTAACATTTCTTACATACTGCTTGACTAAAATCTTTACAAAAATTGACTATATTCTATACAAGAAACATTTAACAAGGGTAAAAGGAGAAACAGAATCCGTTAGTCGCCTCTTACGACATGATGGGGAGCATCGGGTAAATTCTTCCCCCTAACCCGCGGGGGTACAAACATCGGTTTCACCAGACATAAAAACAATGTTCACTGTCACATTGCAACTCCAAACACCCAACCCTTTAGACCGAGAGTCCACCATCGCAAAAAGCTGATAAGTACACTTAAACCACTTATGTGTGACCGTCAATTTAAACACTTTCTTTAAATAAAGGTATGATTTTCTCTGAATGTCTCTTAACCGTGTTATTTCAGTAACTTACGTTTTAAAATTCCCTCACTGTTAAGACAATTATTGTTCATATTTTTGGAAGTGTTAACATAGAGATACCATTGCATTTACGCACACACGACGATGTGTCAACCCCAAAGCATACACAGAGATGTTATCACTATGTAGATACAAATTATATATCACACTTACAGCCTTGGACTTGCCGCTGACGCCTCAGATGACTGTTGTTATTGGGGACGGCCATCGACCAAAATAGCACGCGATTCCACAGTCTCTAACACCCTTCACTCACAGACACACGGTCGCTAAAATCACAACCGAAGCACCGAGCAAAAATACATCGTTTCGCACAGTGTCGTGAACTATACAAATGTTTGTATCCGCTTCCAGACCAGAGTGGCACGAATTGTCATCTCGGCATACCACATAAGTTGTCCGATCTATTTTTGTCGGTCAGTGAAGATATGTTAGTGGAGCGATCTGGTCATCATTCCTTCTTGAAAGCGCAGTACCTTTGGGGTTTCGTAAAAATGCAGTTTTTAGCAGGAAAGTCAGTTCCACTTTGCCGAAGGCGAGGTCAAAACCACGTCTACCAAAATATTCCAACAAAACGGTTTTTGTCTTTCGTCCCGGAATAGCGAGACTTGTGGATCGGCACTTTTTGCCACGCCCACCGCTGCGGCATGGCATTCAACGAAGGTTCAAACACAGTGAAGAAAAACAGACGCCACCCGCATACACACACACACACATACACACACACATACACACACACAGCGAATCATTCTCACACCACGTCTCCCAAGCACAAACACACCAACAACAACACGCATTCCACAACACCTATCTCACTCAACAAAGCCACACCTATCTCACTCAACAAAACCACACCTATCTCACTCAACAAAACCACACCTATCTCACTCAACAAAACCACACCTATCTCACTCAACAAAACCACACACACATACACGCTGTCCAGAGCGCGTTCCGCCCTTCCGTGAAAAAAAAAATTGTCACACGAAGTCCGGCTTCTCACACCACACTGACTACAGCCGCGAAGAAAATGACACTACTACCACCACCACCGACAACGACGACAGCAGCAGCAAGAGCAGCAGCGACAGCAACAACAGCTTGCCGCTAAATCGGGCAGAGAGCCCGCAACCTGGTTTTGACCACTCTAGCCAGTATCTCCCCGCCCCCTGCCTGTCCTCATTACAGTTTGGGAGGCGTTTCCTAAACGCGAAGCAAGCGTGGGTCGCCGTCGTCGTCGTTGTTGTTGTTGTTGTTGTTGTTGTTGTCCGCAGTGCCATTTTTTTTAAACAACCGACTTGCTGGGTGGCCGTGGTGGTGGTAGTGGCGGTGCCCCGAAATGGGAGGTAGAGGTCTTTGTCTTAATGCTAGAAGATGTTTTGTCTTACAGTGCTGGATTACTTCTATGCTTTTCATTTCTTCACAATGCGTGTTATCTAGGGTTGTGGCAATGCGTTCGATTTTTTTCTTTTTTTGCGGTTACAGTCTCTTTGCTTCAATTCCTCACAAGCTTGTGTTTATTACGGTTATATTTAATGGTCATTCCATTCTTTCCATAAGCTTACCATCCAGAAGAAGGCAGTAACGTGCCGAAATATTGATTATAGATATAAACGTACCTAACCTGGTTACTGGTGTGTTTTCTTTTTCTTTTTATTTAAAGGTTATATTTAAGTTCTATTTCCCACACAATTTTGTTGTTGAAGGGATTCTTTGATACGGCTGTATCAATCGTGTAATTCCCTACAGGGTTTGTTTATTTTGTGTGCAGCTACGTATTGTGTATTTCCTAGCAGAAATGTCGTTTTTATATTTAGTCAAGTTTTGACTAAATATTTTAACATCGAGGGGGAATCGAAACGAGGGTCGTGGTGTATGTGCGTGTGTGCGTGTGTGTGTCTGTGTGTGTGTGTGTGTAGAGCGATTTAGACTAAACTACTGGACCGATCTTTATGAAATTTGACATGAGAGTTCCTGGGTATGAAATCCCCGAACGTTTTTTTCATTTTTTTGATAAATGTCTTTTATGACGTCATATCCGGCTTTTCGTGAAAGTTGAGGCGGCACTGTCACGCCCTCATTTTTCAACCAAATTGGTTGAAATGTTGGTCAAGTACTCTTCGACGAAGCCCGGGGTTCGGTATTGCATTTCAGCTTGGTGGCTTAAAAATTAATTAATGACTTTGGTCATTAAAAATCTGAAAATTGTAAAAAAAAATAAAAATGTATAAAATGATCCAAATTTACGTTTATCTTATTCTCCATCATTTGCTGATTCCAAAAACATATAAATATGTTATATTCGGATTAAAACCAAGCTCTCAAAATTAAATATATAAAAATTATTATCAAAATTTTTTTTTCGAAATCAATTTAAAAACACTTTCATCTTATTCCTTGTCGGTTCCTGATTCCAAAAATATATAGATATGATATGTTTGGATTAAAAACACGCTCAGAAAGTTAAAACGAAGAGAGGTACAGAAAAGCGTGCTATCCTTCTTAGCGCAACTACTACCCCGCTCTTCTTGTCAATTCCACGTGCACTGTCTTTGCCACGGGCGGTGGAGTGACGATGCTTCGAGTATACGGTCTTGCTGCGTTGCGTTGCGTTCAGTTTCATTCTGTGAGTTCGACAGCTACTTGACTAAATATTGTATTTTCGCCTTACGCGACTTGTTTCTTCTTCTTTCTATTACGGCTGCACTTACTCTAGATACGACCTGTTTCTCTTGACAGGGGTTGTTTGGACTACTACCAGCGTGAGTGGAAGAAAGGAAGGGAAGAAGAACAGGAAAAGAGAGACAATGACAATGACATTGATTTATTTCCGTATAGGCCATTGGCCCCTGGACAAAATGTAAAATGACAACTTTTCGAGAAGGTTACAGCGTGCAAAAAGCAAAACGAAAACAAACAAACATATGCAATACAGTGTGTCTAAATCAAATCAAATCACGTTTAAAATATTAGTTTGTTTGTTCGTTCATGGGGTGAAACTCCCACGGCTTTTACGTGTATGACCGTTTTTACCCCGCCATGG
>NC_090246.1:98634798-98649623 GCF_037325665.1 Littorina saxatilis
ATAAGGAAGAGTAATACCCGGCTTCGCCGGGACAGTAACCTTCTAAAAATAGTGTAACGGGAATATGGATTGAGCGTTGTCGACAGTGACCTTCTAAAAATAGAAACGGGAATATGGATTGACGCCACACGAAGGAAGGGAGATAAATGCAAAACACTGGAGAAGATAAGGAAGAGTTAGTGGGAATGGATCTGGGAAGATGAACAGAAAAACCAAAATCGGTTCAGCGCTGCGCGCCGAGAGCACGTGTTGAAATATCTCATCGACCAGGTTGTGTCCGGGGTGTACCTGAATATGGCCACCAAATTTGAAACAGATCCATCGAGAACCTTGGGCGTGCATCGCGAACACACAGACACACACACACACACACACACACGCAGACACAAGTCGTATCTATATTTCAACACGTGCTCTCAGCGCGCAGCGCTGAACCGATTTTGGTTCCACCTCAGCTACCCGGGCCCCCATACCGACACACCAAAGCCAAAGTTCTCGGTGGATCTTTTTCAAATTTGGACACCGTATTCAGCTACACCCCGGACACAATATCATCGATGAGATATTTCAACACGTGCTCTCAGCGCGCAGTGCTGAACCGATTTTGGTTTTTCTGTTCATTTCACCATTCCCAGTAACTCTTCCTTATCTTCTCCATGTTTTTAGCGTTTACCTCCCTTCCTTCGTATGGTGCACTATAGTATGAGGGGGCATCTTCGGATATTCCCGGCGTTCTGTTACTATTCTTAGAAGGTCACCGCAGTGTCCAGAACGTAAATTGGACCCGTAAATTATCCTCACTGTAAAAGTGCAAAGGTCGAATCAATTTATAGCCACGCGAAAAATACACTGTCATCTATCTCTCTATATATACGGCTTCTCTGTGTTTGTGTGTGTGTGTGTGTGTGTGTGTGTGTGTGTGTGTGTGTGTGTGTGTGTGTGTGTCTCTCTCTATGTGGGCAACACCTGTGGATTGTTCAGTTCTGTTTGTGATGTGGTCTGGCGGCTTTTGTGTATTTGTATGTACTGGCCTTCCTTTGAGAAGCCATAACAGTTCAAAAGGGCTTAGAGATAAGCTCTAAATTGCTCAATCCTGTTTGAGTGGAGTTCGCCTCCAAAGGTGATTAACACGATTTCATTCGTCGACAAGGATAGGACTCGATATGGTCAGGAATGGCATTATGGCTACTGAATCATTTTCGTGCTGTACCCATTCCACGAATCTGGGAGGGACCTAAGCTTGGCGGGTCCATTTTTCGGACCCGGCGAAGCCGGCGTACGGCTCTAAGTACTTCTTCCCGGCGAAGCCGGCTACCCGGCGAAGCGGGTATTCATCTAGTATAAAATATATATACATAGATAGATACTAAAAGTGCACAACTAAGCCGCGCACCGAACGCACTTTCACTAAATACCTCTCGTGCATCACTGTACTTATAGTTGCCATGCTGATCTGTAGAGATAACTAGGTACATTTGAAATACGACAAATAATCTTAATAGCAGCATCAGAAATCTGCCACGGTTGGACAGTTAAGATGTGTTTTCCAAAGACATTGCAGCGGTACCGTTTTTGGAGTGAATCACCAAACCCATTGCTATTGACCCGTTACGCCGATTATCGTGCCCAGGTATTGTTACGATGGATAAGATATTTAATTCTGATGCTAAGTATGAAGTACGGGGTAAGGATCTTGTGACGTTCTCTTTTGCGTTCAGCTTCCGCTGCTGGGTGGCAACTTCGTTGTGATGAAACATCATCAGTGTTAACCTTGCATGGTTCTGTACTCGGTTTACGCTTCGTTGTACAAAAGACAACGTCATGAAGCATCTTGTAACGTCGTGTTTCTTGCTCAGTAGTACCATAAACCTATATTAGATATATATGTGTTTGCACAATACAGCGTTACGAAACATCTTGTGGCGATTGGCTTACTACTAAGCTTCCGAAGCTTGTTTGACAACGCCGCGAAGCATTTTGGGATATCAGTTTGTTTCGTTCCCAGCTTCTCCTACCGGATACGAACAACGGTGTAACAAATTATTGGGGCACGAAAACGGGTGTAACACGTTGAACACGGCCGAGTTTAAACTCGTGTTGCTGCTGTGCGGTCAACTCGCCGCGTTCCACGTGAGACGGTGCAAATTGTCCGCTAGCAGGCTGCGTCGCTTGATTCAGTCACTGCACTGCTGCACGCGACAGGTCACACGGCAGCCCATCCCAAGATCCGCCCGGTCGCTCTCAGGATGTGCGTTGATCCTGACCTACCGCTGATTCCTGCCAGATATTAAGATCGAGTTTAGCTGGCGCAATGCCTGCTGTGTGACAGGAAGCGTGTGACAGGAAGCGTGTGACAGGAAGAGTGCAGTGTTCAAATTTACATGTCCACCCTCCTTCCCCCTTCTCCGAAATAACATAACCTCCACTGGTTAATGCTTCATTTCGTTGTTGCATGAATAGCGCAGTGCCCGAATTGACTACTTCCCTCCACTGGCTGATTTGGCTTGGTTTGTGATAGGAACAGTGCAGTGTCCGATATAACACATACTGACCCCTCCCAGACGATGCTACGAGTATACGGTCTTGCTGCGTTGCATTGCGTTCAGTTTCATTCTGTGAGTTTGACAGCTACTTGACTAAATGTTGTATTTTCGCCTTACGCGACTTGTTTTATGATATCCCCGGACGTTTTTTTCATTTTTTTGATAAATACCTTTGATGACGTCATATCCGGCTTTTTGTAAAAGTTGAGGCGGCACTGTCACACCCTCATTTTTCAATCAAATTGATTGAAATTTTGGCAAAGCAATCTTCGACAAAGCCCGGGGTTTGGTATTGCATTTTAGCTTGGTGGCTTAAAAACTAATGAGTGAGTTTGGTCATTAAAAATCGAAAACTTGTAATTAAAACTATTTTTTTATTAAACGATCCAAAAACAATTTCATCTTATTCTTCGTCATTTTCTGATTCCAAAAACATATACATATGTTATATTTGGATTAAAAACAAGCTCTGAAAATTAAAAATATAAAAATTATGATCAAAATTAAATTTCCGAAATCGTTTTAAAAACTATTTCATCTTATTCCTTGTCGGTTCCTGATTCCAAAAACATATAGATATGATATGTTTGGATTAAAAACACGCTCAGAAAGTTAAAACGAAGAGAGGTACAGTAAAGCGTGCTATGAAGCACAGCGCAATCGCTACCGCGCCAAACAGGCTCGTCACTTTCACTGCCTTTTGCACTAGCGGCGGACTACGTTCAGTTTCATTCTGTGAGTTCCACAGCTTGAATAAATGTAGTAATTTCGCCTTACGCGACTTGTTTTTTCTTCTCTTTTTTTGGTGACTGACAAATCGTCTGTCAATCCACATACTGCAGATAATTTCACACCAGCGTATTATTTTAATCACAGAAATTGCGGATATCGCAGACAGCTGTCAGAGGTATTGACATCATTCCCGCAATCGATCTGACAATTAACGTCCGTGCTAAGCGCGTAGGCAGTTTCTATAGACATAAGCTTCCCGTCCAATTAGTGTCCCCGGATGAAATTGGCAACAAAGTACCAATCAGTTTGTCACAGACTAGCGTGTATGATGTGAACTATTGAACGTTGGAGTCTGTTTTCATCTGTTATATTCCATACATAGATGCAAGTTAAACGCTCGCTAAAACATGAGGGGACAACAACGATTTGTCCTCGATTGTGTGGTGTTAACGTTCGAGTCTCTGTTTCCATCTGTTATATTCCATACATAGATGCAAGTTAAACGCTCGCTAAAACATGAGGGGACAACAACGATTTGTCCTCGATTGTGTGGTGTTAACGTTCGAGTCTCTGTTTCCATCTGTTATATTCCATACACAGATGCAAGTTAAACGCTCACTAAAACATGAGGGGACAAAAACGATTCGTCCTCGATTGTGTGGTGTCAAACTACACTGGAATCCATTGTGTCCACGTCAAACCGAAAGGAACAACAACAACAACAATCAACAAACCAATCACATCACGCCATCAACCCAAAACTACAAAGCGGCCATCTTCCTTCCCAACATTAAGGTCGCCAAGGCGTCAACTGGGAAGAACTATGCTTGTATCCCGTGTGTAAAAACAAAGTTTTCTTTGTATAAATGGGAACGTGAATTGCAAAGAATCTACAAATACGTGCAAGCCATGTCCTGCCTAAATTGTCTAAATCTAATTTAGCTATAAATGAAATGAGACAAACACGTGATATTTAAATTACATAGAGGGGTCCCCATCTTGGCTGTCGTTTGCTGACGACAGCCGAGGCCCAGGACGGTAGACGTATGACAGGGGGGTCTATGAATAATCTACGTCTGTTTTATGTCCGCATATAAGGCGATTGACAGGCGTATCAAGAGTTCAGACTTTCGCAATACATAATTATAGTAAAGCGAGCTGTTGGCAAAGCTTCCGTTCTCTTTCTCTGCCTCAGTCTCTCTGTCTGTGAGAGAGAGAGAGAGAGAGAGAGGGAGAGAGAGAGAGAGAGAGAGAGAGAGAGAGAGAGAGAGAGAGAGAGAGAGAGACAGACAGACAGACAGACAGAGACAGAGAGAGGGAGGGAGAGACAGAGAGACAGAGCGACAGAGAGACAGAGAGAGAGAGAGAGAGAGAGAGAGAGACAGAGACAGAGAGAGACAGAGACACAGAGAGAGACAGAGACAAACAGACAAACAGACAGAGACAGCCAGACCGGCTAAGGGGCAGAGGGACAGAGACCACGCTCCTGCCAGTACAGGAAACAAGGGTGTCAGACAATGAGCTTAACAGGGCGGATGAACGTGCTGACCTAGTTTGTCCCCCATTTTTGTCTCGACTCACTTCTCTGTGTGTAAGATGGAGAGAACGAGGAGACCCAACACGGTGTGCACGTGTACAGCCTTATCGATCTTCACACCACTGTCATTCAAAAGCATGTCTCCTTGATTACCCTAGGTGCGCATCCCTACTTCAATAAAAACATTTTTAGGGGGAAGGGGTGAGGAGCAGGGAGGAGGGATATGTTGAGGGAGGAGGGGGGAGGGGGAGGAGGAGGAGGAGGAGGAGGTGTAGATCCCGATTAAGCTCCATGTGATGTTCGTTGTCGCACTGAATGAGTTTCAACATGTCCACTTTTCTTGCAGCGTGACGTCTTTTCCACGGAGCTATTTCGGAAGATCCCCGAGGGACAGTTATGGGAGGGATGGGATGGGTGTGTGGTGAGTGGGGATATTGTTGTGTTTTTGTAGAAGGCGGGACAGAAATGGCTTGGGCCGATGGAGTGTGTGGGGGGAGGTGGGGGGGGGGGGGGTAGGGGGGGGGGGGGGGTGAGCCCACAAATTGGACCGACGTGAGTTTCCTTACCATTGAACTCCTTTTAATTCTCTTTATAGAAGTTTTCCTCTTGTCACGTGATTGGGTGGATACAATACCACCTCCACCAGCACCATCCCCCCACCCCCACCCCTCTCCTACTTCTCCTCCTCAGGCTGCATTTATTACGTTCTGGTTTTATTTCGGCTTCACGAATTATAGTGTCTATCTTCGCAGCTTCAGCAAGGCAAATCGTAAGATATTCTACGCTAGCGTAGCACTACATAATCTGTGCTTTAGTGTCGTCTCTGTCTCTCTCTCTCTCTTGTTATCACGTGCTCACTATCACTCTCTGTGTGTCTCTTGCTGGCCCTATATCTCCACCCCCCCCCCTCTCTCTCTCTCTCTCTCTGTCTGGCCCTATATCTCCACCCCCTCTCTCTCTCTCTCTCTCCCTCCCTCCCTCTCTCCCTCCCTCCCTCCCTCCCTCACTCCCTCTCTCTCTCTCTCCCTCTCTCTCTCTCTCTGTCTGGCCCTATATTTCCACCCCTCTCTCTCTCTCCCTCCTTCTCTCCCTCCCTCCCTCCCTCCCTCTCGATCTCTTTCTGGCCCTACATCTCCACCCCCCACCCCCACCACCCCGGCCCTCTTTCTCTCTCTCTCCCCTTCTCTCTCTCCTCTCTCTCCCCTTCTCTCTCTCTCTCTCTTTCTCTCTCTCTCCAATCCTTCCATATCCCCCCCCTCCTCCGTCTCTCTTTTAACTGTCCTTCCTCCCGTTTCCAAATGTCAGCAGTGTCTCATAGTGTTTTGTGTTCTGGTTCTTTTTTGGCCTGCTATTTTCCGCGGCCTGTTCCCAATACGTAGAAGAGACACGAACAAGGTGCACCTCATGCTGGAGATTAGAAGATATTGATTTTCCTATCATCATCCGTGATACCCAGTTTTGGCTTATACAAAAGGCACTTGACTGGCGTATAATGCAGAGTTTTACGTTGTCATTTTTAATTATGTTTTGTTTTGGTGCTGTAATGATGTATCGCGCTTGTTTGCGCGCTCGCTTGCTCTTGTGCAGCTAGTGACAACCTGCTACAGAGACACAGTACAGACAAACAGACAGACAGAAACACAGACAGACAGACAGACATAGCGCGTAGTTCCACTGTCTCTCCCGTGAGGTTGTAAAACTTGACTGGGAGAGATTGACGGCCACAGATTGACTAAATATATTGATTTCGATTTACGAGACTTGTTTTCTTCCATACTGCTGTGTCACTTTTTTTGTCAGCTTCTGTGTCCACTGACAGTCCTTGCCATCGTGCACCGACCTGAGACGTGACAAGAAACTGTAAAACTGAACGTAAGCAGAAAGCAGGACGAGGAGAAGGCAGTGTCCTCCATTCTTGGACATTTAATGTCTATTGATCGTACACCTCTGGCCTTGAGGGCAGCTTGGACATTTAATGTCTATTGATCGTACACCTCTGGCCTTGAGGGCAGCTTGGACATTTAATGTCTATTGATCGTACACCTCTGGCCTTGAGGGCAGCTTGGACATTTAATGTCTATTGATCGTACACCTCTGGCCTTGAGGGCAGCTTGGACATTTAATGTCTATTGATCGTACACCTCTGGCCTTGAGGGCAGCTTGGACATTTAATGTCTATTGATCGTACACCTCTGGCCTTGAGGGCAGCTTGGACATTTAATGTCTATTGATCGTACACCTCTGGCCTTGAGGGCAGCTTGGACATTTAATGTCTATTGATCGTACACCTCTGGCCTTGAGGGCAGCTTGGACATTTAATGTCTATTGATCGTACACCTCTGGCCTTGAGGGCAGCTTGGACATTTAATGTCTATTGATCGTACACCTCTGGCCTTGAGGGCAGCTTGGACATTTAATGTCTATTGATCGTACACCTCTGGCCTTGAGGGCAGCTTGGACATTTAATGTCTATTGATCGTACACCTCTGGCCTTGAGGGCAGCTTGGCGTGCCAGGCATAAAAAGCAGCCAGGGCTGTCTGTGTCAGCTTTAACTTATTTTCAATCTGGCGAAGATAATCCAGTGCTAGTGACGCGTGAGGTATTCCATTTTAGCAGTTTTGTTCTTCGCAGTTATGTCAGTGAATACCAAATAAGCGACATAAAGATGAATCTCCGGAAATAAAGACCAACGCAAAGAGCAACTGCCCAAACACAGGTGCTCGAAACATAAAATTGGCAACGTGTACAACCGGATGTGTACGACCATGAACGGCCAAGGTGATCCAAACTTAGTGCACACTATAAAAATATAAAGACCCCGTATGATCCAATCTCCATCTCTCCAACGCTATTGTTCGCGCCCCCCGATTTGTAAGTTTGTTTTACATTTTTACAAATCACGGGTTAACAGCTATCCCTATCTCTCTGTGTGGAATGTAGAGCCTTGCTTTGTTCTTATTCACAGTGACTTTCTCGCTGCCCGGTACCTGCTCCATCCTTAATAGGTTTGTTTGTTTGTTTGTTTGTTTGTTTGTTTGAGGACTATTTTGTAGCTTAAAATAATTTTTGTTTTAAATTAAAAAAAACTTGCCAAGGAACCAAATCTTTATTTCCATGTCATCTCTGCCCTTAAGTAAAGTCGAGAAAACGATGTTTGAGTAATTGATGTATTTACGAGTGTTACTACCACGCAATGGGTTTTTCTTTAAGTGGGTTACTTATTCAGTTTGTTTGTTTGTTTGTTTGCTTTACGCCCAGCCGACCACGAAGGGCCATATCAGGGCGGTGCTGCTTTGACATATAACGTGCGCCACACACAAGACAGAAGTCGCAGCACAGGCTTCATGTCTCACCCAGTCACATTATTCTGACACCGGACCAACCAGTCCTAGCACTAACCCCATAATGCCAGACGCCAGGCGGAGCAGCCACAAGATTGCCAATTTTAAAGTCTTAGGTATGACCCGGCCGGGGTTCGAACCCACGACCTCCCGATCACGGGGCGGATGCCTTACCACTAGGCCAACCGTGCCGGTCCCTCCTTAATAGGTATAGTTCCTGTTTCTCAAAAGGGGGGACATTGATTTTTACCATGTGGAATGTGGAAACACCCATTGAAGGCGATTTTTACCGCATGTAGCTGCTCAAATTATTGGCTGATAAAACGCATGATATAATGAAGGATTGACAGGATAAGTGAGTCCAAGGAAATACAAGGCCGTTACTATTTAGAATGTGGAGAACAACTTAACAAAAAAAAAATAAAAAAAATAAAGTCTGTCAAACACGCATTCGCATTGACTTTCTGTCTGTCCGTCTTCTCCCATTGATGGATGATAAAATGAAGAAATACACTAACAACTGACTGAAAAAAGTGAGTCAAATATTGATGAGGAACAACGAGTGATCAAGAGAACAAAAGAACAAATACTTGAATGACTGGAATGGACAACAAAATTCATATGGACAGGAGAAAAATAGAGCAATCAAAACAAAACCCAAAATGCAATTGAGGGAAAATATGAATCGGATCATGAAAATTCGAGAGAGACAATGGTGCACTCGAAAGCCTATAAGCAGACCAAGGGACGCAACTCCGTTACGGCATAGAGACTGGAGAAAGCAGTTGCTTCCCTTTGTCAAGTACCACCAGTATCTGTCCATGTCGGGTCACATCCCATACACTCAGTGTCCGTGTCCTGCACCCGATGCGATATGCTAATGTCGTAACATACTCGTGACTGTTTATATTGGGTTGGGCACCGCGTCCCCCTCCCCCGATTGTGTATGGTATTGGGTTGGGACCCCCGGCCTCACCCCCACCCCGCTCCCGTATCTCCAAAAATCAAAACAAGTTTTGTTTATTCTCTCTCTCTCTCTCTCTCTCTCTCTCTCTCTCTCTCTCTCTCTCTCTCTCGTCACTCTCTCTCTCCCTCTCTCTCTCTCACTCTCTCTCTCTCACTCTCTCTCTCTCTCTCTCTCCCTCCCTTTCTCTCTCTCTCACTCTCGAGTCTCTCTCTCTCTCTCCCTCCCTTTCTCTCTCTCTCTCTCTCTCTCTCTCTCTCTCTCTCTCTCTCTCTAGTCTCTCTCTCTCTCCCTCCCTTTCTCTCTCTCTCTTTCTCTCTCTCTCTCTCTCTCTCTCTCTCTCTCTCTCTCTCTCTCTCTCTCTCTCTAGTGTGTGTATGTGTGTGTGTGTGTGTGTGTGTGTGTGTGTGTATGTGTGTGTGTGTGTGTGTGTGTGTGTGTGTATGTGTGTGTGTGTGTGTGTGTGTGTGTGTCTGTGTGTGTGTGTGTGTGAGTGTGTGTGTTGTATTGAGTGCGAACGTGATTGCAGGCATGCGGCGCGCGTGTGTGTGCGAGTCGACTTTTCTTTTCCTTTGTATTATATTGACATACATGTACATTTCAATGTTCTATTATGCATTATGTAATCGTATAGGTAATGTTGTAATTAGTAATACTGTATGATTGCGATTGACAATTGTCCTTTTATTGTCTTAATTTTTATGTCTTAGTTTAGCAGGGGCAGATTGTAAGACTAGGCGTGAGCCTAAAATCTCCATCCTTGAGTAATAAAGTTCGTTCGTTCGTTCGTTCGTTCGTTCGTTCGTTCTTTCGTTCGTTCGTTCGTTCGTTCCATCTCTCTCTCTCTCTCTCTCTCTCTCTCTCTCTCTCTCTCTCTCTCTCTCTCTCTCTCTCTCTCTCTCTCTCTCATTCAGTCTCTTTTCCCCTATTTATATCTATATTCTCTCCTTCCTCCCATCTCTTCTCTCTTACCATCTGTTTCAAGTTCATTTTCCCCTCACTCCATTCCCTCTCCTCCACCCCTTCCCTCTTCTAAACCCCTTCCCTCTCATCTTCTTTTGTCCTCCATCCTCCCTCCTTCTCCGCTCACTTCCCTCTCCTCATTGCCTTCCCGGCCTCTCCTCTCCTCCTCTTCGCTCTCTTCCTCCCCCTCCCTCCTTCTCCGCTCCCTTCCCTCTCCTCATTGCCTTCCCGGCCTCTCCTCTCCTCCTCTTCGCTCTCTTCCTCCCCCTCCCTCCTTCTCCGCTCCCTTCCCTCCTCACCCGCTTTTCTCTCCTCTCCTCCTCTTCGCTCTCCTCCTCACCTCCGCCCCCCCCCCCCCCCCCCCCCCGACTCCTCCACCTCCCCTTCTCCTCCTCCTCCTCTTCTCTTATTTCTCTCACTCCAGAAGCAGCGATTAATCAGAGCGAGCAGCAGATGGAAAAGCTGCGCCCAGTGACAGGCAAACACAAACAGGTATTAGCCGAGAGTGTTTGCAGACCAGATCATTTAGTGCTAGACCCCGTCCGAGACAGGGAGGAGGAATCGATAGCAGTGCTACAGGAGTGCTTTCTGATATTTAATTTCAAAGGTTACGGTCGAACTTGTTGACACACACAGAGATAGAACAAGGGGGGGGGGGGGGGCAGAGATAGAACAAGGGGGAGGGGCAGAGGGGGAGAGGAAAAAAGAGAGAGACATCCACATACACAAAGTGAATGAACACAGGTTGGGAGAGAGAGAGAGAGAGAGAGAGAGAGAGAGAGAGAGAGAGAGAGAGAGAGAGAGAGAGAGAGAGAGAGAGAGAGAGAGAGAGAGAGAGAGAGAGAGAGAGAGAGAGAGAGAGAGAGAGAGAGAGAGAGAGAGATGATGATGATGATGATGAAACTTTATTTTTCACAACCGGTCCTTACTTCTAATATAAATGTCTAATAAATGATACACAAGTAAAGCAACATGACAAATAAACAAATTAAACGAACGACCCAGCAAACAATCGACAAGTAAGCAAACAAGCAAATAAACATAACCAACAAAATGACAAAGTAAGCAACATACAAATCGAAAGCGAAACATGCAACATGTTAATTGAGGTTACACATGTAAAGTGATCGACGGTAAAATTCACACGATACCAACGTTTACACTAATGCTAATAATGATTATATGGTGTAAATGATGATGATGATGATGATGATGATGATGATGATGATGATGATGATGATGATGATGATGATGAAGTGATGATGGAAAATCGCAACATAAATAGACATTTATTAGACATTTGAGGACCGGTTGTAAGAAAAGGCGTCGCCTTAAACCTCTCCCCCTCTGCCCCTCCCCCTAAGAGATAGAACAAGGGGGAGGGGCAGAGAGGGAGAGGAAAAACGAGAGAGACATCCACATACACAAAGTGAATGAACACAGGTAGGGAGAGAGAGAGAGAGAGAGAGAGAGAGAGAGAGAGAGAGAGAGAGAGAGAGAGAGAGAGAGAGAGAGAGAGAGAGAGAGAGAGGGAGAGAGAGTGAGAGAGAGAGAAAGAGAAAGAGAGAGAGAGAGAGAGAGAGAGAGAGAGAGAGAGAGAGAGAGAGAGAGAGAGAGAGAGAGAGAGAGAGAGAGAGAGAGAGAGAGAGAGAGAGAGAGAGAGAGAGATGATGATAATGATGGTGATGATGATGGAACTTTATTTTTCAAGGATAGAGGTTTAAGGCGACGCCTTTTCTTACAACCGGTCCTCAAATGTCTAATAAATGATAAAT
This sequence comes from Littorina saxatilis, assembly GCF_037325665.1. Taxonomy (NCBI): domain Eukaryota; kingdom Metazoa; phylum Mollusca; class Gastropoda; order Littorinimorpha; family Littorinidae; genus Littorina; species Littorina saxatilis. The sequence continues at coordinate 98,646,655 of NC_090246.1, forward strand.
AAGTAAAGCAACATGACAAATAAACAAATCAAACGAACGACCCAGCAAACAATCGACAAGTAAGCAAACAAGCAAATAAACACAAACAACAAAATGACAAAGTAAGCAACATGTATACAAATCAAAAGCGAAACATGCAACATGTTAATTGATGTTACACATGTAAAATGATCGACGGTAAAATTCACACAATACTAACGTTTACACTAATGCTTACAATGATTATATGGTGTAAATGATGATGATGATGATGATGATGATGATGATGATGATGATGATGATGATGATGATGATGATGATGATGATGATTGATGATGATAATGATGATGATGATGTTGATGATGATGATGGAAAATCGCAACATAAATTCCACATACTACATGTAATAAAGAACATATTTTTGTAATTCATAAAGCTTTGCCAATTGTTGACAGCTACTTGCACATGTCAAGACTAGTAGCCATCTGCGTAGACATATAATGATTATGCAGAGCTTGTTTAAAACTCTTTAGTGAGGTTAATGATCTTATTACAGACGGAATGGAGTTCCACACCATAGAGCCAGAGAAGGCTTGACTAGTTTTGAACAAATCAATCCTGGGTATTGGTGGTAGAAAATTGATAGACCCGTACCTTTCGGTGACTCTGTGAAATAGGTCCTGAATATAGTTGGGCACTTCGCCATGATATAATTTGTACATCATTACAGTCTTATTAAACTGTAACTGAGACAGAGAGACAGAGAGGAAGACACAGACAGACATAGTGAAAGACAGAGAAAGAGACAGAGACAGAGTCTGAGACAGACACAGACGTACGGACAGGCGGACGGACAGACAAACATACAGACAGACAGACAGACATACAGACACAACAAGAGGTCCAGAGAGAGCGCGCTGAAATTGTTTTGTTCATTCTTGTTTTGCTTTCACAGTCTTACAGAGGTTTTTTTCGGGCAACAAAATAATCGATGATCTTCTGATCAAATTTATTTTGTTTGTTTTTGTCTTCTCGGTCAGCTGATTCGTTTTTTCAAGAGTTTCTCTTTTTTTTTTTTTTATCTCGGTTATGTTTAAACTTGGTCAACTAGGCCTGCGCCCAGATTGATATCCTGTCGCGACAGGATGGAGGAATTTCCAGACGAGATGTACGACTGAGGAGTTTAATTTGCTTTCCATTTCAACAGATGAGCAGGGAAGCTCTATTCTGTTGACACTGCACATAATTATCTTCAACTGACAAATCTTTCCGCGCAGGATTAGTAACAAATTACGTTCCAGTAGCTTTGTGTTGGTGTGCCTCCATGACGGTGGAAATCCCGCTTCATCGTATGCACATCTGTGACCCAGAGTGACGGACGAAAACGGGAAATTGAGTGGAAGATTGTTCTAAACAAATCACATTACAGTGACACTGTGTTGGTGTGTCACCGTGATAACAGTTATTTCACTTCCTTGCATGGCCCTGGGATTTAAATGTTCTCCCTTACGATTCATACCACAGACTGATGAACGAGAGCGGCGGAAAAACGGACCTTCATGAGATCATGAGACTTGTTTGTGAACTGTGAGTTATACGGCACACTGATTAACGTCCAGCGGGGAACCTATGCTCAGGAAGTTTTCGTTCAAGGTTTCAAGGTTTTGTTTTGCTTTGGACCAACGGAAAGAAAACAACAATACGTAAATAAAAGGAATTGGGAAACAAAGAGCGTTATTCTGGCGATGCCACAAGTACTAAGAACGCACTTAAGAATTAGTGTGATAACACAATTCGCAAATCGTTGCGTGTACTCCAAACGGTCAAAGGCAACCGGAAAACAAACACACAAGCAAACAAATGAACAACAAGAACAAAAAGAACAACGACAAGGACGACCAACAACAGCAAAACACACACACACACACACACACATCCAGATTTCAGGAAATATAGCTTCTTCTTCTTCTTCTTCTTCTTCTTCTTCGTTCATGGGCTTAGACTCCCACGTTCACCCATGTGGATTTGTACGTGTATGACCGTTTTTACCCCGCCATTCCGGCAGCATACGCCGATTTCGGGGGAGGCATGCTGGGTATTTTCCTGTTTCTATAACCCACCGAACTCTGACATGGATTACAGGATCTTTTCCGTGCGCACTTGGTCTTTTGCTTGCGTGTACACACGAAGGGGATTAATTAAGTCACTAGCAGGTCTGCCCATAAGTTGACCTGGGAGATCGGAGGGAACTATAGCAACCAATTTGGTTGCAACCAAAAATATAGTCCAAAAGAACAACGCGGGATACATTTGAATAGCCATCAATGGTCGTTTCGTTGATCTGTAGTCAAAGTGTAAGCAGACACACACAAATCTCGTATCCTGCAGAGTTAGCTGGTTCCATCCACCACTGGGCAATCACGCCTGAGGGCAGTTTTAAAGGAACGAGCGTGATAAATGTGAATAGCCATCGATCGGAGAACGTGGGATTGTGGTCAAAGGTTGGGCGATGACCGCAGATGGCTGTGAATGAATTGAACGTGGTGGAAGCTGCCAAGCGATTTTTCTGCAGGCTTCTTAAACCTGTCTGTCTGTCTGTCTATCTCTGATTTTACCCTCCCTCAGAAACAGAAAACACCCATACAACATGTATGCACGGTGTGAGTGTGTGCGTCTGTGTGCATGTGCGCACGCTTGGGTGTGTGTGTGTGTGTGTGTGTGTGCGTGTGTGTGTGTATGTGTGTGCGTGTCACAGTGTGTGTGTGTGCGAGCGCATGTGCGTGCGCGCGCGCGCGCGTGTGTGTGTGTGTGTGTGTATGTGTGTGTGTGTGTGTGTGAGTGCCGTTTATGCGTATGCGTGTTTGTCTGTCTGTATGTGTGTGTGTGTGTGTGAGTGTATGTGAGTGTGTATGTGTGTGTATATGTGTGTGCGTGTATGTGTGTCTGTGTGTGTGTGTGCGTGAGAGTGTGTGTGTGTGTGTGTGTGTGTG
>NC_090246.1:98649823-98664823 GCF_037325665.1 Littorina saxatilis
CCTCTCTAAGTATGTCAGGCGGAAGGACAGCAAGGCAGAGAGCTAAATCGAGTGGCGGTTCAATAGGGGAGATAATCAGGCGCTAACGAGCCCTACAAGCCATGTCAGGAGGCGTTGATCCCATGAACACGCTTCACTGGGGATGGCGATTGCGTGCTTGATCCAACCATCACCGATGACATGCTGAAAAGACAGGTTCAAATTGCACCTCCCAAAACTCTGCACTGGGGCGGGCAAGTGCGTGCTTGCAACTATGCGATAACGCCCGTGACGTCAGCGGAAACAAGAGACCACGCATGCGTAGTCATTCAGCAAAGACCACTCTTGCTGTGTTGTTATTGTTGTTGTCGGTTGGGGTGGCGAGAGGGTGTTTGTGGAGCCTACGCAAGACATAATTTGGCGAAAACAAAACATTTTTTTTTGTATGCAGAACATGTCTGTTTCTGCATGTGATGGAAATGCATCATGTGCACTTATCTCAAACGGGTTCATGTACAGCTCTCTTTGTCTAATGTGTTACGTGATTTTCTCTGGCACACCTCTGGAATACAAGTGTCCACGAGAGTGCGCAGTTGCGAGTTAACTTCTCTGAGCTTTTCGCTGCGACCCAAACCAACCAAACCAGCACGCTTTATACTGGAGTTTCAAACTTTGCTTGGATCATCTATAGTTAGGAAGCAAAGGAATCATAATACTATAATGGGAAACAACCACATTTCATCTTGCGGTGTGATCACTTCTGGGACGGCTTCTGGTTCTTTGAGAGATTATACTAGATCAGTGTTACCTGGCACCAAAGTCACCAATATGCACTAAGCTGATAATCCTTGTTTTCCGGTAACATCTTTGAGGGATTTAGGTTAACGAACACCAATCGTCGATTATGTGGCACAAAATGACCGAGCGTGAGACCTAATTTTTTTCGGTTAGCAATGCCAGAATGAAATCACGAACTGCAAGCATTTTGGGTTAATTGGAACAAAATTAAATCACCAACGACCATCGCCTTCAAACTTCCGGTACAAGCGTTGTCATGGGAATGTAGTAATGGTATAATTGTTCTTTGTTTAATTGCTCGGTAGATCAGTTGGTATAGCCTTGGACTTGTGATTCGCGGGTCACAGGTTCGAATCCGGGCTGCGACGAACACGAGTCACATTACGTGCAGACTCATATACGGTATCCATGCCCAATCCCCGTGTCACCACGGTGGCACGTGGAACATCATTTTGCCTTAAGCACAGGTGGCTGATCACACCAAAAGAGGCATACAGGTGGGTAGCGCGACTCTGTTACTTCTAGCTTTCCACTTGGGGGATGCGACCCAAACTTCCTGCCAGTACGTCAATAAAGAAGTGATAAATCAAAAATGGAAAAACAAAATATTTGCAGAAAAATATACAATATTCATTGTACTGAAATCCAGCTGTCCTTATGGTCAAACTTTGCGCATACGTCCGTCCGTAAATCTACTGTGCGTCTTGTCCTTTGATGGTGTTGCTCTTCAACAATAAAACTCCGTGCGTTTCATGTGAGCGTGTAATCAGTTCAGTTGGGTACCGCAGGATACAACAAGTCGCGTAAGGCGAAAATACAACATTTAGTCAAGCTCAGTCGAACTCACAGAATGAAACTGAACGCATTGCATTTTTTCCGCAAGACCTGTCCACCGCTCGTGACAAAGGCAGTGACATTAACAATCCAGAAAAGCGCGGTAGCGGTTGCGCTGAGGAGGATAGCACGCTTTTCTATATCTCTATTCTTTTTAACTTTCTGAACGTGTTTTTAATCCAAACATACCATATCTATATGTTTTTGGAATCAGGAACGGACAACGATTAAGATGAAATTGTTTTTAAATCGATTTCGGAAATTGTTAATCATAATTTTTATATTTTTAATTATCAGAGCTTGTTGCTAATCCAAATATAACATACTTATATGTTTTTGGAATTAGAAAATGATGAAGAATACGATAAATGTAATTTTGGATCGTTTTATAAAAAAATAATTTTAATTACAATTTTCAGAGTTTTAATGACCAAAGTCATCAATTAAGTTTTAAGCCTCCAAGCTGAAATGCAATACCAAAGTCCGGCCTTCATCGAAGATTGTTTGGCCAAAATTTCAATCAATTTTATTGAAAAATGAGGGTGTGACAGTGCCGCCTCAACTTTTACAAAATGCCGGATATGACGTCATCAAAGACGTTTATCCAAAAAATGAAAAACACGTCCGGGGATATCATACCCAGGAACTCTCATGTCAAATTTCATAAAGATCGGTCCAGTAGTCTGAATCGCTCTACACACACGCACGCACAGACACACAGGCACACACACAGACACACATACACCACGACCCTCGTCTCGATTCCCGCCTCAATGTTAAAACATTTAGTCAAAACTTGACTAAATGTAAAAAAACACCACCACAGAGATGGGAGCGACCTTGACAGTGATTTATCAATTAAGAGAAACTGAGCATCTCTGCGTTTTTCGCTGCAGCTCAACTAGGGGACTGCCAGCGATCAATAGGATAGAGGCTTCATGGTTTCCCCCAGGGGCCGTGACTGATTGAAACCTCCGTTCTCCTAGGCACCGGGGAACCAAACTCACACACAAATTGCCACTATGATTTTGCCCTGGCCCAATCAACAACCGCACGAGCCACGCACAACAGCGCAGAAGTAGGTCAAATTGTATCTCCAGAGAAAAAGAAAGTGTTTTGTAATTCTTCGCTTGAACTACCGTTTAAGCCTTCATTTTCTTGAGGACCGGTAAACGACCAAACACATCCACGCGCGCGCACACACACACACACACACACACACACACACACACACACACACACACACACACGCACACACACACTAAAATAAAATAATTTTAACAAAACTCAGCTTTGTAATTCACAGCATGAACGACTGCAAACAGAACCAAAATAAAACATAAGCTGCCACTATGTCACCATGCACGCAGAAAAATAAGGTCAAACAGTATCTCCACAAAAAAAAGAAACTGCTTTGTAATTCACTGCTTGCAAGCACCAGGGAACCATACTCAAATACAAATTATCACTACTTCACCCCAGACCCAATCAGAAACCGCTGAAGCCATGCACGCAGCACAGACAAATAGGTCAAATATAGTTTCTCCAGAAGAAGAACAAAACTGCTTAGTAATTCACTGTTTCAACGACTGGTTCCTCCATATAATAGACTTAAGAACCCGGCAGAAGTAGGTCAAATGTAAAATGCATCAACATGAAAACAAGGAAAATCAAGAAATTGTGCGTTGTGATGCTTTGACTGTGCCAGCTCAGCGTCTGAACACAACAGTGCTTTGTCAAATACATGTATTATCTCCAGAAAAAGAACCTGTGCTGTGTAATTCACTGCTTGACGCAACAGTGCCTACACGGTAGAAGTGAGTCAATTAGGGGTTTTTTTTAAAAGAAAGGCAACACGACTGTGCTGTGTAATTCATTGACCTTGTCAACAGTTTTAACGTAGAACTGTTTTTAATAATGATATTTTTTGTATATTTTTTTTTCTCAAGGAAAAGAAACCTTGCTGTGTGTACGTAATCCTTTGACAATGCCAGCTGGTTAAACGCATCCTTGCTTTCGAATTACTCACTGAGCTGTATTAGCTCAATTAGAATTATAATTCCTAAGTGGAATTCGGGAGGCTTTCACAGTGTCACACACATATTATATTTGAAGGTCCCTAACAAGGCGGAATAATACTGACATTATAACATTTCTATGTCTGCGCAAACAACGCAATATAAGTAGTATACGAGGCATTGGCTCAGGACTGTATATGTTTCCTTAATTCTTTCGTGTGATTAAGCATAATCAACGCATAAACGAACGTTTAGTGCAACTCATATGCATACCAAGAGTGCCAATCGCAAATGAAAACATCACACATTTTACCTCTACGTTTTAAAACCAACATGTGTGCCGTTATTAGTGGACATTAAAGAACCCACACTTTAAATCTGTCCCATATGCAGGATGTATTCATATCAATAAAAACGTTTTGTTAAAATAAAAAATATAAAAATAAAAAGTGCAAATCGCAACATTTAGTATTAGTCACTGCCCTTCCAGTATTTCTATTGAACGGGAATTAAATCAATGACTGCCACGCACTGTTACTCAGGCATGCAAGGCCTCGGCGCTGCACCGAGCGTCTGTTGGAACATCTGACTGCCTTGAGCAATTTAGCACTGACTAACACGGCATGAACAAGTGTAATCCTTGACATAGTTGCTTAAAATTGCTATCTTTATTTCATTTGATTGTGTTCGTAATACCAAGCGAACGGCAACGAAACTGTTAATCAGCCAAATGAACGCAAACAGGTTTGGGGGGGGGGGGGGGGGGGTGATCCTCACAGAACATTGGTTGTCAAACATGTCTTTGTGGTCAGGACGAGAAGCAAATATTTCTCAGTCTCTGCGATGGATTTTTGTTTTGCTTTGGTGCGTATGAATTAGCGGAGGAGTAAATGCAAAAAGCCTCGCAGAAAGAAGTTATCATCAGTACGCAACACGAAAGGAACTCTAAGACATGCTGAAGATGACACAGGGGAAAAAAGACCGACAGCTGGCGCTGAAATGGCCCGCAGTGCTGAGCCCAATTACGCTAGTGTCAAGGGCATTTGCCCCACAATGGGCGCCTCATTAATGGCTCATTATTAGCTCATATCGATTTTTTTGGCACAAATATCAATTTGTGTAGAAACTTTTATTTTTGGTGCTGGAACTGTGTCCTCGGGCTTTTGTTTCAATCATCTTATATCGAGACACTCTGGAAGCATTTGCTTTGGGTTTTTTCCCTCAAACATTTAGTTCAATGCAGAAACACCAGGAATCTGGGGGAGGTGGGGTGGGGGCGCAGACATGGCGGCAACACTTAAAGGATGCCGGGTTTATACATAATTATATTCCTTGACATTGGTAAATATTTCAAAAGTAACACCCATCTAGGGCACGGAAGAACGCGGGAGTTACATAGCAGAACTTATACTTATTATGTATTTCCTGAATACAATCAAGCTTCCAAACGTAACACATATAAGAAATACACAAACAATAGCAGTCTACTGGACGAGGAGTGCGGAGAAGAAAAGGAAAGCGGAAGCAGAATGTTAAGGTGCTTATGATTATTAGGTGTTTCCTGGAAATGATCAAACTTTCAAACGTCTCAGAGATCTTCTTCTTCTTCAGCGTTCCAGAAATTCTGATGACGTGTGAGCTCGTTTGCCCATCTGGGTTCCCCACACTATACTCTGAGAGCATAGTCAGCTTCACTCCGCTTTCGTTGAGTAGGCATGCTGGGTAGTTTCGTGTTTCCATAACCCACCGAACTCCGACATGGATTACAGGATATTTTCCGTGCGCACTTGGTCTTGTGCTTGCGTATACACACGAAGGGGTTAAGTCACTAGCAGGTCTGCACATAAGTTGACCTGGGAGATCGGAAAAATCTCCACTCTTAACCCAGCAGGCGGCAGCGACCCGGATTCGAACTCACGACCTCCCGATTAGGAGGCCGACGTCTTACCACCACGCCACTGCGCCCGTCGTCTCAGAGATTAAAAGTGCACACTCACAACATCAACAAAATGCACAACTGTCAGATGCCTATAATCATCACCCATGCACTTCCTGGAATGCATGACACTTGCAGACGTCACACAAGTCGAAAGTGCACACACAACATAAAAGCCATCCATACCAGGAAGCAGGAAGGAGGGATGCTCAGCTTATAACAATCTCTCCGAGAAGGCCGGGACACATCAATCCCTCCTTAGCTTATAACAATCTCTCCGAGAAGGCCGTGACACATCAATCAACTAAACACCAAATAGAGGAAGCAAGCAAACGGTTCACTACAAGCACAAGGTCGCAGGGATGTTGCTTTAGTGTGTTTGCTACACATGCATTGACAAGGCTGGGTCGATATTTGGTGGAACATATTGCGCAATACTAACCGATAACATGTTGCAGGGCACGTATTAAAGCGCGTCCGCACGTACAAACGAAGGGCTTACCTGATGAGTAAAAGATGAGTACACAGTCATGTGGAGATGGCATTTGCAAAAAAACTGCAGCTGTCTTCTGATTATGGAACACATGCACACACATTGTTGACTTTTTTTCAAGAGATGTTGCAACACCTGCTTTCAATTCTAATATTTAGCGAAAAACATAATGATGGGTTTCCTACAACAGTTCAAAGGGAAGCGCGTGAGCGTTCGCGTCTGCGAGTGTGAGAAATTTGGTCTGAGCTTTCAGAAAACGTTGTTCTCTGCTTGTATACAATATCTGTGGCTTCTGAATGTTGTAAGCAGTGATCCCACATTCGCAAGGGAGCACAACTCACATTGCATTTTTTTGAACAGCTACTCTTCCTTATTGTCTGCCCCCACCCCCCTAAAACCAGAAACCCCTGAAAGAAACGTGTTTTATTTTATGAGAGGATCGATTTCCTCAGTCCTGTTGCATGTGACATATTTTCGTGGCGGACGTGACGTCACTAGCCTGCCCTCGCTTCTGAAACTGTGAAATCAAAGCTAGGCGGATGGGGTAGGGTTGAACATAAATGGGTGTGCGATGGGATGGGGCAGAGTTGAACATAAATGGGTGTGCGATGGGATGGGGTAGGGTTGAACATAAATGGGTGTGCGATGGGATGGGGTAGGGTTGAACATAAATGGGTGTGCGATGGGATGGGGCAGAGTTGAACATAAATGGGTGTGCGATGGGATGGGGTAGGGTTGAACATAAATGGGTGTGCGATGGGATGGGGCAGAGGAGCGGGGTTGAGATGAAGCAACAGAAGACAACTCAGAGGCAGTTTGATAGATACAATCTCAAAAATAATAAGAATATCGGCTTATCGTTTTCAGATAGCCTGAAAGGGGACGAAAACACTCTAATTCCGAAGGAGATGAAGTCTCAAAACCTTTATCCGTGTATATGATTCTCCATTTTCTGCTGAAAATAAGTGGAGCATTCAAAACTATCATACCAGCTATCCCCCTTTTGAGTCATGCTCCCTCTCTCCCTCCTTCACAGCTCTCTACCCCCCCCCCCCCCCCCCGGCCTAACCCACACCATCCCCTCCCTATCCCCTTCAAGCACACTTTTAGACGTTATCATGCCCCCCCCCCCCCCCCACCCCCCTCCCTCCTCACACCCTTCGTCATAAATCTACGTCAACGTTGTTTTGCCGTTGCGGCAAGGCCGTTCCAGAAAACCACGCTTCGCATTCATCACCCTAGAAATGATAAAAGACGTTCTAAATGCGCAGAGCAAACAAACAATTGAGCTAATTGTGCAGAAGCGCCTGCATGTTCTGCGCAAAAGCAACAACTGGGAGGGGGTTCGCGTGGACTGATAAAACACACCTGGTTGGTATCAAGGAACATTAAACGCTTCTTTTCACCTGTATTAAACACAGAGTCCTTCCCGTGTGATTTCTACGATCCGACTTACCATTTCCGATTGGACAGTCTTTCTTATGAAATAAGACCCACCATTCCCGATTGGACAGGCTTTCTTATGAAATAAGACCCACCATTCCTCCAATTGGACAGGCTTTCTTATGAAATAAGACCCTCCAATTGGACAGGCTTTCTTATGAAATAAGACCCACCATTTCCGATTGGACAGGCTTTCTTATGAAATAAGACCCACCATTCCTCCAATTGGACAGGCTTTCTTATGAAATAAGACCCACCATTCCTCCAATTGGACAGGCTTTCTTATGAAATAAGACCCACCATTCCTCCAATTGGACAGGCTTTCTTATGAAATAAGACCCTCCAATTGGACAGGCTTTCTTATGAAATAAGACCCACCATTTCCGATTGGACAGGCTTTCTTATGAAATAAGACCCACCATTCCTCCAATTGGACAGGCTTTCTTATGAAATAAGACCCACCATTCCTCCAATTGGACAGGCTTTCTTATGAAATAAGACCCACCATTCCTCCAATTGGACAGGCTTTCTTATGAAATAAGACCCACCATTCCTCCAATTGGACAGGCTTTCTTATGAAATAAGACCCACCATTCCTCCAATTGGACAGGCTTTCTTATGAAATAAGACCCACCATTTCCGATTGGACAGGCTTTCTTATGAAATAAGACCCACCATTCCTCCAATTGGACAGGCTTTCTTATGAAATAAGACCCACCATTCCTCCAATTGGACAGGCTTTCTTATGAAATAAGACCCACCATTCCTCCAATTGGGCAGGCTTTCTTATGAAATAAGACCCTCCAATTGGACACACACCAACAAGAACAGCATGAGTACTCGCGATGAAAAGTAGGATTTTGTTTAATAAATCAATGTATTAAAAGCCACCATTGTCAACCTGCGAAATTAACCCACCAAACAATTTTAACTCTGCACATGAAGCTTTAATGTTGCTGATGTTTGTTGTGTTTTTGTTGCTGAGTGGAGTGATTGTCTTGTCCAATGTAACAGCCTTAATTGGCAGACGAGCCGAATTTTTGTTCAAGGGAAGAGCTGTGCCTCAATTGCTGCATTTCACAGCTATAAAACCTCTTGATCGCTCGTAAAACGTACATTTCAATTCAAACCACTTCGACACCAACGCCAGAACTACTTCATTTGAGAGCTACCCTTTGCTGCACGTGCACGTTTGTGCCTAGCATTGGAAGCAGGATTGAGCGCTTCACTGTCAGGTGAACGCAGTGCAACTGGCAGACATATGTGTCAATGGGTACTGTACGAAGTTAGTATTTTCTCTAGACTACGTTTTTTACGATGAAAGTTATATATTTATACAATTTGTAACTATACCAACGATTCTCTGTGACATGCTATTGAAGGAAAGATGCGACTACCCAGAAGGACTTTTGTCATAACACACTTAATTTGTGAAATGTTACAAATGAATATCAGGTGAAAGGCCGAGAAGCAAACTTAAAAGCGAATAATATACGGTGGCATTTAAAACTCCATGTATGACAATTTAGATATCTGTGAAACCTGTAGGGTGAATTATTACCATATACTTTTTGCAAGACTGCATTTCTTTTTCTACAGTCGAGTGGGGTAAAACCTACAGGTGCACACGGAAAAGTGTAGAATTTTATGGAACGTCTAACGAACCAACTGAACACAGAGAGAGAGAGAGAGAGAGAGAGAGAGAGAGAGAGAGAGAGAGAGAGAGAGAGAGAGAGAGAGAGAGAGAGAGAGAGAGAGAGAGAGAGAGAGAGAGAGAGAGAGATTAAATGTGCCTCCTTTTTTTCAAAGAACAAGATGGTGGCTTATGCCGCGACACGCGTGACGCATCTATGACGCCATATCATCCGATATAATATCCGTATCAAAGTTCAATGCATCAAAAGATCAACCGCGGAGCAAGCCTTCCGCTTTGAATACTAAACAGGGTCAGGTGACCCGAGATGATAAAATATGATGTTGTCAATAAGACGTGTCGACAACCTCCGTCAATGGCAAACGTTTCTTTGAATAATTGATGCGCGGAGCAAATCCACCGTATATTTAATACAGAATTTATGACAGGAGACAGATGTCCTGTGTGAAGTTCCGTGGCGTATAACGTCTGTGTCGTGTTTGTTGTACGTGTTCGAGTGCCGTGTGCGTATATGCCTGCGCAAGTGCTACCAAATAGGCACGGACGTTATGTTCGATCATCGGACATACTCGCAAAATACTCGCACGCTCGTGTGCGCATAGAGTGTTTGGAGGTTACTGACTAGCACGAATGAAGTCAGACAACTTGGCTGACAGACGGACTGAGCGACCGACCAACTAACCAACAAACAGACAGGCAGACTCACGCACACATTCAAGCACACACACACTCCCGCACGCACGCATGCACGCACACACATACACCCACAAACGCACGCATTAACACACACACACACATACACACACACACACACGCACACACACACAACACACACACACACACACACATACACACACACACACACACACGCACACACACACACACACACACACACACACACACACACACACACACAAAAACACACGAAAAAGAACACAACATATGGCTCCGTTTCTGGTTTGTGGGCACTTATATAGCCAAGTTGTCAGAACTTTATCCGTTAATAATGTTGCGCAAGGACGGAAGTGTTTTACACATATATCACTGTCAGAAAGTAAAGTGAACGATGTCATCACATACTCTTGGGCAAATATTCGTTCGAGTGGAAACGAAGGGGGGGTGGGTGGGGGGTCAGCATTCCATTTGCACGCGTGCATGTATGTATATATATATACACTGTGCAAATACAGTAAGTAAAAAGAAAACCAATGGCAACCAGTTAAGCTTGAGACTGTCCTAGCAATATATGCTACTACAACACTACAATTTTCCCTGCTAAACCCAGATGAAACCCAAATCAAATTACCTGTCTGAAGCTGACGCAAATGATCTCTATACATCGTGCAGGTAAATCGAAGATTATGAAAACAGCAAGCACATCCCACATGTGCACAGTTTAACCTTCCATTAATTTTATTTTCACACGAACCGACAGCCGGGCGTTGGAATGACACTTGTCATGCATATATAGCTCGCTACCCATCAACATTGCCCAGTCAAGCGAATCTGTTGCCATTTTTCTTCACGCTTGCACAAAAAGAACCCTTTGAATAATAGTACCAAACACTTCAATCAGAGGCTATTCAGGGCTCAGCCTTTACTATGAATGCAACATTCATAAAGATATTCAATAACAACCAGAACGGTAGGACACATACAGTCTTTTGAACCCGGTGTAACACGAAATTTTTACTCCACGAAAAATTTACTCCGGAGTAAATATTTCGTACGAAATTCTTACTCCGAGTACACTTTTCGTACGAGAAGAAAAACTCCCCAAGGCACGAAAAAATTACTCCCCCCACGAAAATTTTACTCCCCATTTTGTTTACTTCCAGTAAAAATCTCGTACGCAAAAATGGGATGCGGGCGAAGGGATAATGCCAATAAGTGATCTCGCGCACACGAATGTCGCGCTGCCCTCCTTCCACCCCTTCCACCACCAAGACTAACAGGGAACAAGGGAGTAAAAATTTCGTACACCTGGCATGGGAAGTTAAATTGCTCGTGTTGGGGTGAAGTAATTTATTCGTTATTTATTAGTCAGGGGAGTAACATTTTTGTACGAAATTTTTACTCGGAACTCACCTGTCTTGGGGAGTAATTTTCTCGTGCAATGGGGGAGTGCTTTTTTCGTAAAGGGAGTAACTTTTTCGTACGAAATGTTTACTCCGGAGTAAAAATCTCGTGAGAGTAATTTTCTCGTGTTACACCGGCTTTACCCCCCAGCTAAGTATGGCTTTAGTATTATCAAAGGTCGTACGAGGTGAGTTTGTGAAAAAGGACAGCAATGTGAGGACATCATTCTATTCAATAGCAGGATCCACCAACCTCGGAGATACAATGGCGTTGATATAATATATCATTCAAAAGTGTGACGCACACAGGGTAACGCCTGAACAAAAGGGAGGTCACTGCCAAAACAAAAATCCAAAATCATACGTATCAGTACGGCAGCCTTTGAGGAGTGATTAAGACATAAACTTGAACATTGATCAGACAGTTACTGTTCTCCAAAGCTTGTGTGCGTGTTATTCATTCAGCTTATGTTAACTTGATGCTATTGTTGGATTGTAAAACACTGACAGGATGCATATAATATCATGCATTCAAGTAAAGGATATATATGTAACGGCTGTATAAAAGGCTTTGGAACCGCTAACAACGGACAGAATCACATTATGTCTGATAGAGTACCGAGACAACTTAATTTTCATACACAAAAACACATCGTCAGCGACTGTACACCATTCCGCGAGTTCACAGGAGTTCTGAGACTAACACACACACACAGGCACACTCACACACACACACACACACACACACACACACACACACACACACACACACACACACACACACACACACACACACACAAACACACGCACACGGGGGGGGGGGGGGGGGGGGGGGCGGCACCGCAAGCATTCACGCGACAAAGAAAGATAAGCTTCAACAAGACAAAGCACCTCCCCTGCATTGAATGTACACGAGTCGTACCTCAGTCATGTAAACGCACACCACAACAACAAAAAACCACCTCCACAAAGACTGACTCAGCATGCAGCCACCTCTTGAGAAAGCTGCAATACTCTGCATGCAGACAGAGAGATAGGCCTGAGATGCTGGTCCTGAGATGCTGGTCCTGAGATGCTGGTCCTGAGATGCTGGTCCTGAGATGCTGGTCCTGAGATGCTGGTCCTGAGATGCTGGTCCTGAGATGCTGGTCCTGAGATGCTGGTCCTGAGATGCTGGTCCTGAGATGCTGGTCCTGAGATGCTGGTCCTGAGATGCTGGTCCTGAGATGCTGGTCCTGAGATGCTGGTCCTGAGATGCTGGTCCTGAGATGCTGGTCCTGAGAGAGACGTCGACAGAGATGCATGCGGAGGACGACCACGACAACCTGTCACTCACGGAGATGGTAGCAGTGACCCCCTGAGACCAACTGCACGTGCAAGGCATAAATCACACTTCCCCGTCGTGACAACTCAGGACCAGCACTCATTCACTGCCGCAACGTCGCACGCTTTGGCTCATGAGTCAAGATCTGGGTCGAGTGAGACGACGACTACTGCTACTGGAGTCATTGGACTTGATTAACTGACTATTGCTTAGTAGATTAAGATTTGGGTTTAAAACCAAAACTGACCAAAAGAGACCAACCTTGGCCAATATATATCAACCGCTCTCGAGTTATTTTTGGCTGGTGAATTATGAGCTGAGTGAGACATAACTGCTGCATGATCAATCTGATACACCTTGAGTCAAGATCTGGGTCAAGTGACACTACTACTAATACCGCTGATCTTCAACTCCTGGAGTCATTAGACTGGATGGACTGACTATTGCTTAGTAGATTCAAATTTGGGTTGACCAAAACAGACCAAAAGACAAACAGAGACCAAGACTAAGAGACCAACCTTGGCCAAGATATCAACCGCTCTCTGGTTATTTTTGGCTGAGGATTTATGAGCTGAGTGAGACACAACTGCTTATCAATGTTCTACACATAGAGTCAGCGGACTGGAAGCGTTGGGTGGTTCAGATCTAGTTGACCGCATCTGCTAGCGGCCAAGGTGTTATGTTTTGGGATGCCGGACTGAGTACAGTAACTGGTTACTGTAAAACCTTGTGTAGATTTCCTGCAGTTTGAGGAGAGGCCACTGCTGAGAGGTATCAGACTTCGGTTGACTGAACGGTCTTGGTCCAAGAACCAACCAATGTGAAGTTACTTTTGGCTGAGTTGCAGTACTTGAATATAACGTTTACCAAAGAGTGGGTCTGGATCTGAGTTGACTACAACAGAGTAAAATAAACAAACCAACGCGGCGGGTACACATTTCATTATTTTGGTTTTCTGGCATATATATCAATATTTCTCAATCAAATTTGGCATGTTAATGTAAAATTGGATGAATTTTAAGATGGCAGTGTTAGTTTGTCTCTAAACAGCACATAACAGTCACAAATGGTAATATCATGTATTATAGTAAAAAAATCCCATGCGCAAAATACACACATAGTCACTCCCTGATATTTTCATAACCTATCACTCTAAGTCTTTCATGTTACATCTGAACACCAATAACTGACCATACTGTAGCATAAAGCAGAACTAAAGCTGTACTCTACAAACTGTTTGTGATGCGGGCCTACCTAAATACCCAAAATAGAGCTACATATAAATATCTTGCAACAATTTAAAAAATATATTTCTACTTGTGCTAGGACTAAACTTCTGGTACATGCCGTAGGTAGGGATATGCTGAGTAAGTATGCAAACTTTCAGGCAGATACATTGAACAGTTTTGAAACTATCAAGAAGTAACTGATTTAAAACGTTGATTTTTGACAACTTTTTAACCCGAAATCTCAGCCTCTGTTGAATTAGTATCCCCCAGCCTGGTAGGGGAAACCCTCGAGCTATATTGTGTGACAGAATGTTATATCAATTATCCTGTGCCCTTCGGTGAACAAATCAGCTGCAACATCACTGCCAGTCTCACTGTCAAAACTGTCTTCTTCTTGAGGATGAGACTCTTTCAAAACACTGTACATCAATTTCAATTTCTTTTCAGTAGTTGTGGGCGTGGCACTCGAAATTCGGGCTGTTATTTCATTCTCAACAACAGGTATCGAGCGAAGATTCGACTCACAACTTGTAGGCCTATCATGTTCGACAGCTTCGTCGGTGATTTACGCCTTCTTTGCAGCTTTGGTGTGTTGATTCCCACAGAATGTTCTCTTTGTATGTGTCTTTTGGCTGTACTTCTTATCATAAGGCATGATTCTTGCTAATAACAACTAAATCTGTCAAAAATTACCAACAAACACGCTCAAAAATTATTCAGCGATCACAACAGGAAGTGAGGAAACATGGCGGTAGTGATTATTACCACAAACTACTGTGAAAATAACCATACGGCCGTAACACAAGCGAGATCAAGTAATCCACGAATTAAAGTACGCAATTTGACAAGGGCCAAGGCAGAATCTTCAAAACATGCCTGTTTGAGTGCAATAATCTCGAAAAGTATTCATAATATCAGAAAAAAATAGCTGCACGATAAAATTCAGCCATTTCTACATAATTATGGACTATTCATAATCTTGAACGAAAAAAACCGAATTTTTTCACAAATCCAGCTAGTAGTGCCCCCTTAAATCTGACTTGGATTCGGATTGTCTCCAGGGCTTTTAGATCTGAGTTGAAAGACATGACTGGCCCTACGCGCAAACCTCTTGCAGTTTCTTTATTTGTTATTTTATTTGACGGGGTGAAATTGAATATGTCGGGTGAATGACACCTGCAAAGCGAATTTCGATTTGACTGAAATTACCCAGT
>NC_090246.1:98667323-98669823 GCF_037325665.1 Littorina saxatilis
GGAATGGATGTACAGAAAAAACAAAATCGGTTCAGCGCTGCGCGCTGAGAGCACGTGTTGAAAATTTTCATCGACCAGATTGTGTTTTGGGTCTACCTGAATATGCCCACCAAATTTGAAGCAGATCCATCGAGAACTTTGGCCGTGCATCGCGAAGTGACCGACAGACAAACAGACAGACAGACAGGGACAAGCCGTATATATAGATATCCCATGAGCTGTTTCTTTGTCTCTGTAATACCACTATGGGTATATATGTTGTATTTTTCGGCTTCAATAAATACATTATGGGCTCAAAAAAATACATCATAGTACCGATTCCGGTTTGGCCGAGGAACTATAGTTTTGCCGACCCTTGACCCTGCACCGAACATGTTTCTGTGGATTGAAGAGCATTGCTCACATGGAACACAACATTCACAGAAGACAAAACCATGATACGTATCTGAGGTATGCGATTCAATAAACAAAGCGTTTATCTTTACACTTTGGGTGCAGGTCGAGTCAAAAAAGAACAAAAGCGAAGAATCAACTGATAGTGATAGTGACAGCAAACGAACCTCGCTGTTCTGATTGGAGGTAAAGCTAGAGTAACCTTCCTTCCACGAACACTGCACCACTGATCTAAAAATGCACACTGATCTAAAAAAAAAAATTTAAAAAAAAAATTAAATGGCACGTTGCACTGACACAAGGTGAATCAATGAAACACTATGCAAGACTGAAAATGAAGTGGAAACAACTCTTAACTGCACAGCGGGTCGAGTTCTCCAAACACAGTTTCATCTAACCTTACGAAACACAAAGTTCAGTTTGAACTGAAGCACGGTGATCGATAGACAAAACCATAACAATTACAAGGTAAATTAGCTTTTCTTGATCCAAATATAACATATGTATATGTTTTTGGAATCATAATAGGACGGAGAATAAGATGAAATTGTTTTTGGATCGTTTAATAAAAAACAAATTTTAATTACAAGTTTTCGATTTTTAATGACCAAACTCTTTCATTAGTTTTTAAGCCACCAAGCTGAAATGCATTACCAAAGTCCGGCCTTTGTCGAAGATTGATTTGCCAAAATTTCAATCAATTTGATTGACAAATGAGGGTGTGAGAGTGCCACCTTAACTTTTACAAAAAGCCGGATATGACGTCATCAAAGGTATTTATCGAAAAAATGAAAACAAATGTCCGGGGATATCATTCCCAGGAACTCTCATGTCAAATTTCATAAAGATCGGTCCAGTAGTTTAGTCTGAATCGCTCTACACACACACACGCACACTCGGACAGACAGACAGACACACACACACACACACACATACACACACACACACACACACACACACACACACACACACACACACACACATACACCACGACCCTCGTCTCGATCCCCCCTCTATGTTAAAACATTTAGTCAAAACTTGACTAAATGTAAAAACTGAAGACTTGACTACGTCAGTTACGATCTTGAATGACAGACAGACAGACAGACAGACAGACAGACAGACTGACTGACTGACTGACTGACATGACTACGTCAGTTACGATCTTGAATGACAGACAGACAGACAGACAGACAGACAGACAGACAGACAGACTGACTGACTGACTGACAGATAGACAGACACACAGACAGACAGATATACGGACGAACAGACAGATAGACAGACATACAGACAGCCAGGCAGGCAGGAAGACAGGCCAGTGGGCAAACAGAAGCTAAACATGACAAAGAGACAACTTGAACTGTATCCTTGTTCCTTTTTTTTTTTTTTTTTTTTTTTTTTTTTTGGGGGGGGGGTCCATTTAAGGTTTTAAAGTGGCGCCAGTTATCTTGAAGATGAGGTTTGGACAGACAGTTATGTTCCATCGTTCCTAGCTTTCTTTGAACTCCAAAATGAAAACATTCAGTGGTTACTTCGGATTTCTCTGCACACTTTTATTCGACGTGTACCACCAGTTCTCTTCAAAACTCACCATCATCTATTCCTGGCAGTATCCAGATTCCTCCAGCTAGCTAGCAGGCTGGCCTCTTTGGTTTTGTAACATAGGCGAGCAATGGCCTGAATATTCAAGGGATCTTATCGCAAAAAAGTCATAAATATGCTGCTTCCCGGGGCCCATCCATTACGCGCGAGTCTGAAGCCTCGCTCCCATTAATTTTCCCGCCCGGTGGAAGGAAAGCAAAGGCAGGCGCTCTGCATAAGTCGTCCCAGACCGTCTGCCGTAAGAAGAAAGAAAGTGCAACAACAAAAGAATGGCATTCCGCATCTTTTTGGCCACTCTTCCTTTCTTCTTCTGGTCTTATAAGTCTTCTTTTAGTACTTCCTTGTTTTCATCATCATATCATCTTAATTTTGTTTTTCTTTCTATTTCGTTATCCTCTGCTTCTTCTTCTAACTGATCCCCCCTCCCCTTCTCTTTTTCTTCTGTCTCCGATTCCGTCGTCTTTTCAGAGTCTTTTAAAATAGTCTTTCCTTTTTTTTCTAC
>NC_090246.1:98672323-98678159 GCF_037325665.1 Littorina saxatilis
AAAATAATTATTGAACTTTCAATAACGATATTGTCAGTACCGCCATAGAAAAAAGAAGATTCCAAACGCACATTTTGCAACGCGCATTTGAAAAGGCATAACTGTGTGGTCAGGTCGTGTACAGTAAAGATCTACTTTTGCGTGGGGTGTCTCAAGTGTGTCGTGCTTTCGTCACACGCATTTTAATTTTTGTTGGTAAATTCCAGTGTAGCGTTAATCTGAACAGTGATGATCTTTCAGAGAGACCTCATTTGAACTCGGAGAAAGGACTGTGCTCTTCATTATTTGCGATTCGAAACCTCCAGTCGAGCTTCGACGGATTGACTGTGCGGAGTGACTCCCCTTGAATTGACTCGAAGCGGGACTCGACGGTTCGCACATTTTCAAAACAAATGTGGCATATTTCTCGTGTTGCATCTTCACTCATCGGGGAGTCTGATACTAAATATGAACGGTAAGAATGCTCTGAACCCTACACGTATTATATCCCCATCGTTTTTTCGTTCACATTTGCCCAACATGTTAATTTGCTGAGCGGGGTTAATGTCGTCTGCTAGGCTACCTGGGCAATCGAACCACTGCAGTCTGCACTGAGTCTGCACGCACGAGACAGGCTGGTAATAAGTCTTATATATGGTAAGAACGTTCTGAACCTTACACGTTTTCGATTACGATTGTTCTTGCCTTGAAATAATAATTCGGAAACCATTCATTTACTGAACTGATGTAGTCGTATTTCTGTGTAGTCTGCTACAGAGTCGATCGAGTCAGTCTTCCAAACCGGTCTAGCTGGTACGTTATCGGAATAACACTTGTGTTTTCTGTTAGCCGCTGGGAATTGTATACTAACTCATCATTTGGTAATGTGGATGATAAGCTACATGCCACTAACACGGCATATGAGAAGAATCTATGCAAGTCGGCGAAAATTAGATGAAACACAGCGGCTTCTATTTTTAGATCACTGGCACTGGCACAGGCACATGCAATCTGTCAGAAAAAAACCAACTTCTGCTTTAATTGAGAAGCAGGGCATTTATGGTCATTTGGTATTGTGGAGAATATAAGCTACATGTCATTAATTAATTCTGAGGATGAGAGCACAGTCTCGCTTAGGCAAAGGGCGGAAGAATACGCTCTGTGGAAAAGTTAGCGCACTCCAAGAGTGCGCTAACAGTTTTAGCGCATCGCCATTAGCCAATCAACTGGTTCACATCAGTCATATGGCACCAGTACTTACTGACAATTATTATTATTATTATTATTATTATTATTATTATTAAGAAGACCTTTGAAAGAAACCGATTGGAAATGGGTCATGTTTTAATATGACATCATAATAGCACCAAGAGTAACGATGATAAATTAGCCCAAACAAACAAACACACATGTCATGTAGGATAAAACCGAAGATGTTTCCAGATCCTTCTTCTTCTTCTTCAGCGTTCCAGAAATTCTGGTGACGTGTGAGCTCGTTTGCCCATTTGGGTTCCCCACACTATACTCTGAGAGCATAGTCAGCTTCACTCCTTTTTCGTTGGGTAGGCATGCTGGGTATTTTCGTGTTTCCATAACCCACCGAACTCCGACATGGATTACAGGATCTTTTCCGTGCGCACTTGGTCTTGTGCTTGCGTGTACACAAGAAGGGGATTACGTCACTAGCAGGTCTGCACTTAAGTTGACCTGGTAGATCCAAGATTCAGGACAAATTGATCAAAGTGTAACATAAAAACAAATGTGCCTCTCGCACGATCCTTCCACGTTAATAAAGTATCACCATTTATCAGCTCATGTCGCAAAACCAAAGGGATGCATTACCTTTTGTGACACGCTTTCTTCGTGACAATAACAATAACAATAACAATAACAGCACTTTATTGTCCATTAAAATATTACATAAAAATGGAAATTTTTCTTCGGCACACCCTGCCTGCCTGTAAACGATTATAACAACAATTGTATAGGACGACACACATAAAACATAAAACATAAAAGGGATACAATCAAATATGATATTGCACTATGTAAATTTACCCTCTCATATCACAGGAGTTGGGTTTCACAGCCGAATTTGTGACGCTATATATAATGTGTCCTTTTTGTCAACGTTGGAAAACAAAGGCAGTGGGTGGGCAGATTCAACGGACCATCGATTCAGTTAAGTTCAGATGAAATAATTTGACTTTTAGATTTTGTCAACAGACACAGAAGTAATAACCGGCGGCAATACCTTAATTCTTTGCAGAATGTGAAGCAGCTCCCTAGGCTTTGACTAGAAATAAATCAATTAGTTTAACAAAAAGTGTTTCCTGCTTAGAAGAGGAGAGGGGGAAGAGAGAGAGCGAGAGGGCGTAGGGTGTGTGTGTGAGTGTGTGAGTGAGTGTGTTAGTGTGTGTGTGTGTGTAGGTGTGTGTGTATACGGGTGTGTGTGTGTGTGTGTGTGTGTTAGTGTGTATGGGTGTGAGTGTGAGTGTGTGTGTGCGTGCGTGTATGTGTGTGTGTGTGTGTGTGTATGTGTGTGTATGGGTGTATGGGTGTGTGTGTGTTTGTAAATTTGTTAGCCATTATTAATGTTCCTTTATGTTTATTTTCAAAAGAATTACTGACGTGAGCTAATGAGGCACAACGTCACTGGTAATGCAAGGCATAAAACGTGAATGGGTTGCAGCATACATCAAAAGAGGCTGCAGAGAAAATGTGATAACTGATTTACGAACATCTTCCTGCGGCTTCTTTCTGCTCGTTATGTTCGTCATACGGGCTTGCATCAATGTTTTGGCAAGCCAAATGAATTCAAATTGCTGTTTCCCACTGAGCCTCGTATCCTTAAGATTTTTTTTCCGATTACTGGAGGGTTTATAAAACAAATATATATATATGTTTTATCACCATTGTTTTATTGTTGTTCTTTGGCCATTTACGTTGAATGACTTGTTATACATTGACATTGATAGTTTTATTCTTCTTCTTCTTCGTCGTTCGCTAGATAGTTTTATTATAAGAACCTTTTTTTTTAATTCCTATTAACTCGATGTTCTTTAACTATGTTTGTAAATTGTTAGAGGATCTTTTAGTAGAAGTGTTTAACTGTCGAAGCTGCTTTTACCTAAGAGACCGACTGTATATTGTGCTGTTGTACTTGTCAGACTTGATTGTACCAAGTCCTTCACATGTTGTAATGCGCTTAGAGCCAAATATTTTTGTTTTTTGTAAGGGATAGGCGCAATATAAATACACTTTATTATTATTATTATTATATATATATTTATATATATATATATATATATATATATATATATATATATATATATATATAGAGAGAGAGAGAGAGAGAGAGAGAGAGAGAGAGAAAGAGAGAGAGAGAGAGAGAGAGAGAGAGAGGGAGAGAGAGGGGTGGGGGTGGCATTAAGTCACGTTTTAAGTTGGGTCAGAATTATAAATCTGCCATACATGCTCCTCCTCATGTCAAGGCAGAACGTGGCAATGAAAGTTAACGGAATGCGTTGCCCTTCTCAATGTGCTGACTATCATCCACTTTTCTCTTTGATCCTCTCGAGCGCAGACAACAGCCCTCACACATCCTCTTAACTCATCTTCTCTGTCGATACAGAGGTGTAGGTGTGAAGAACTATTTTCACTCGAGCATGCTTTGTTGTAGAAGACTCCACCTCTTTTCCTCACAGCAATCAGTCACCTCTTTTCCTCACAGCAATCAGTTGATAGGGAAACACTTCACTCAATCAATCAATCAATGAGGCTTATATCGCGCATATTCCGTGGGTACAGTTCTAGGCGCTCTGCAGTGATGCCGTGTGAGATGAAATTTTATACGGCCAGTAATTGCAGCCATTTCGGCGCATATTTACCTTTCACGGCCTATTATTCCAAGTCACACGGGTATAGGTAGACAATTATTAACTGTGCCTAAGCAATTTTGCCAGGAAAGACCCTTTTGTCAATCGTGGGATCTTTAACGTGCACACCCAATGTAGTGTACACGGGGGGGGGGGGGGGGGGGGGGGGGGGAGTTCGGACACCGGAAGAGAGTCTGCACACAAAGTTGACTCTGAAATAAATTTCCGCCGAACCTGGGATCGAATTCACGCTGACAACGGCCAACTGAATACAAATCCAGCGCGCTACCGACTGAGCTATATCCCCGCCTCGTACTTATCATTCGTACAACAAGAGTCGGGTAATGACAGTGGACCACAGAGTTATGCGTAAGAATGTGACAGCTCACTTCATATCTCAGACTTCCCCCTTGTTCAGCATTTTCAAACGGACTCAAAAAGGTCTGCTGGTCATCGATGCAATGGTATTGCTGTGAAGAACGAGCCTCTCACATGACTCTTAGCCTTGTAAATCGCTCCTCATTTATCCTCCTCATATAAATCAGTTGATAGAGAGAAACTTCAATCTTAGCTATCATATCGCATGGTAACAGTTAGACAGTGAAAGTTGGTCAGAGAGCTATACATGTGTGAGAGTGTGACAGTTCCCATATATATATAACATCTTCCAAAGGGCCTCGATCACACTACCTCGGAACTCACCGGGGGTGTTTTTCTGGTCATCGATACAGGGCTATAAGGCTGTGGAGAACGAAGCACACACGATTCTTGCCCTGTGGAGCACTCTCATCATACCCTCCTTATAGCAATTACTTGATAGTGAGACACTTCACTCCTATATTAACAGCTATTGTGTTTTCAGCGTAGCAATAGGGCCCGATATTTAGACGAGACAAGTATAATGCCGACGAGTCGAAGACGAGTCGCATTATACTTGTTCGAGTCTAAATATCGGACCCTATTGCTACGATGAAAACACAATAGCGTTTATATAGCTATTCTGACATTAAATTCTGTGTTAAAATCATGTTTTTGTCAGCAACAAGTACCAGAATGGTCCATGTCGTTGATTGCAGGACGACGGTTCCCTTTCCGCATGAAGCCACGGAAATAACCGAACATTGAAAAACCCTCGGACATGTATTACGGAGAAAACTCGAGATAACTGGATGTTTAGCATTACGTCAATATGCTAGGAATCATATGACGTCATGACGTATCATGCTTGCCTACGTATATTGTATGTTCGAAAGTCTGACTTCTGTTGGGAATTCGCGTGGTGAAGACTGCGGTAAATCTGTAGATGATAAGAGAACAAGGATTGTCTCAGAAGAAACGACTAAATGTTTCAGACCGGTAACTTCATTTCAACATTGCACTATACAATGGACGTTCTATGTGACAGGAGAGTTTGCTGATTTTGTGTTAAACATTGGAGAGATCGTCTGCTAGAATCAGAGATAGGTCGCTTCAGATTGCAGCTTCTGGAAATTTGCAAGGTTTGTTGTCTGTTAAAGAACTGGATTTTACACGTAATGTATGTCATGTACAGTAAGCAACAACAAAAACACACACAAAGCAAATTATGGCATCGTCTGTGGACTAGTCACAGAAACAAACCTGGCAAGGTATGCGTGTACTTTATACACGTGGAAGAAACCGGAACCATGCGTCTTTGTTATTGACAATATGCTTTTGGATATTGAGAAAAATGGCCGACTTCCGTAGCATTATGCTTTGATGATCGGAAGAGACCATCCAATCACAGCCCCCGAATTCCCCCACGTGTTCATCAGAATAGCTATATATTGGCCTCTTGGTGTGATATTCTGCATATTGATAGCTCCGCGACCTTTATAATCCTCAATTCTGCCCATACACCGAGTCAGGCATACTGTACACGTTAAAGGCATATTAACTCGATGAATATACACGCTAATTGCTTTACCAACAGCTGGAGACATGCTAAATTAAGTTCC
>NC_090246.1:98678359-98680859 GCF_037325665.1 Littorina saxatilis
GTAATGTTACTTGTGGAAATTATCTTGTTACTTTCTGGGGCGACGTACACAGATAACAGCAAAATGCATCGAGTTCTGACACAATTATGCATGAAATCTTAAGGTATAGTGACTTGGAATCGATAAACCAAAGTTCACAGTTATACACACTGAGAGCAAAATGTGCGAACACAAACCAATAATCGCGCTGGGTGTTTTGAAAACCGGTATTGTCAACAGAAAATATGTTTGCAGCAAAAGACAAAGCCGGGAAGGTGTAGTTACACAGTAATAACCGTCAACTGTGATAACATCCGGTATTGATCGATAACTAGTTCTTTTCCGGTATTTTCACACAAAAAACCGGTAAAATACCGGACATTTTGGGTTAACGCCACAGCTGAACAATCGTGCCTCGAACCAAAAGAAGGATATCTGCCTGTTCAATCCTTTCGCATTACAGACGGTACTCACGATCCCACGCCCTTATTCCGAGGCTATCGCTTACATCATTAAGGAGGTTGCCAAGAGATGCAGAGCTAAACATCTTCGCGAACTGGACGGGGATATAGCTCAGTTGGTAGCGCGCTGGATTTGTATTCAGTTGGCCGCTGTCAGCGTGAGTTCGATCCCAGGTTCGGCGGAAATTTATTTCACAGAGTCAACTTTGTGTGCAGGAGTGTCCGAACCTCCCCCCGTGTACACTACATTGGGTGTGCACGTTAAAGATCCCACGATTGACAAAAGGGTCTTTCCTGGCAAAATTGCTTAGGCACAGTTAATAATTGTCTACCTATACCCGTGTGACTTGGAATAATAGGCCGTGAAAGGTAAATATGCGCCGAAATGGCTGCAATCTACTGGCCGTATAAAATGTCATCTCACACGGCATCACTGCAGAGCGCCTAGAACTGTACCCACGGAATATGCGCGATATAAGACTCATTGATTGATTGATTGATTGAACTGCGCAATCGTGCACAGACATACACACACAAACCTAGAATCACAGTCCATTACGAACATCAAAAGAACAAACAGTTTACCGCAAAGGGCCGCTTTCTCTTCGTTAACAATTGTTATTTTAACAATTATTATTATATCTTCGTTAACAATTATCATTCGTTGATTCTGAATTTTGGAACGTTGGCAGTCTCTTTGTTTTTGGATTTAGTTCTTCGTTAACAGCCAAACACCTTCTAAAGTCATTCCTCTTACTTATCTTCGCAGGGATCTTCACATTTAATCGTTAGTGTTACACACACAAGTATTGATCGAAACACAGCGATTAACGAGTAGAACAACAGGTAGACGGCTCGGCATATCTATCAAATGCATTTCAAACAAGCATGGAATAACTGAAGTGAGATAAATACGAGCAGAAGCACGAGTACGGTTTGGTAAATCTATCAAAGGAAGTACGTAAAAGTATACCATGGTCTTTTGTATATTCTTACTATAGGCTCGTCGAGGCAATAAGTAATCTTAACTAAACATGGTTGAACTTCGAAAAACAAACAAATGCGAAGACACTCTTGCATGGTTGACAACGGGTAAACAGGATTAGGACAGATATTTCTGTAATGTCTTCAGAGTTACTTTACTGCTATAATCAGAGTTACACTTCTGTGCGACATTTTGTAGAAATGATATGTCATATAAGAGAGAAACAAACACACACAAAAGAAGAAATAATTAAAATAACATAGGTTAACATAGCAAACAATACAAATAACGCGGTGACACGATGCTATTTTTGCGAGGGTTAACTACGCGGAACGTGGCACCCTCCTCAAAGAATCACGCGATAACATTTTACTTTTCCGAGACAAACCATACTTTTATGTAACAAGGGATATGAAAAATGGGTTGTGTCAAGTATGGAATGTGGTGCCTTCGTGCAAACACGTTGAAATCAATGATATATGAACCCTGGGGATAATAAAGGGCTACATTCTTGCTTTTGCGCAATAACAAACAGAACAAGTCGCGTAAGGCGAAATTACTACATTTAGTCAAGCTGTGGAACTCACAGAATGAAACTAAACGCACTGCATTTTTTCACAATGACCGTAGTCCGCCGCTAGTGCAAAAGGCAGTGAAAGTGACGATCCTGTTCCGCGCGGTAGCGGTTGCGCTGTGCTGCATAGCGAGCACGCTTTACTGTACCTCTCTTCGTTTTAACTTTCTGAGCGTGTTTTTAATCCAAACATATCATATCTATATGTTTTTGGAATCAGGAACCGACAAGGAATAAGATGAAATTGTTTCTAAAACGATTTCGGAAATTTAATGTTAATCATAATTATTATATTTTTAATTTTCAGAGCTTGTTTTTAATCCGAATATAACATATGTATATGTTTTTGGAATCAAAACATGATGAAGAATAAAATAAAAGTAATTTTGGATCGTTTTATAAAAAAATAATTTTAATTACAATTTTCAGATTTTTAATGACCAAAGTTATTAATTAATTTTTAAGCCTCCATGCTGAAATGCAATACCGAAGTCCGGCCTT
>NC_090246.1:98685859-98703359 GCF_037325665.1 Littorina saxatilis
AGTGTCTCTGAACTTGTATCTGAACTTTCACAAAGGAATCCATTTTGTCAAACAGAATCAGTGTTACACTCCTATGATTTTAGTTGACGGTTTCCTGCAGTTGAGTCTTGCTGTGTCATTGTGTGGGCGCTGCTTACTGAACTCCCCTTTACGAATCCATTCTTCAGAAATTCGGTGTCTATGTACTTGTGGTTTATTAGACAGCTGAGCCGTTATGGTCTGGCAGTATTGTGAACACTGATTTGCCACTTGACTTTGTACAACCCCATATGTCCCTATGCGTCGACACTTATTCCCTCTGGTTGAGCCGTGCTTTTTGGGTTTATGCATACTCATTCACAGATCGGTTTACGGACACAGATTCGTAATTTGCTTTGCTCTATAGTGTCTCGTTCCCACATTAAAAAAAAGTAAACATCCTGTTTCAAAAAGCTAAACAGCGAGGTTCACTTGGGTAGCAAGCTAAACTGGATTGAATTGTTGACACTGACTTGGGGAATGTCTTCGTAATTCCACATGGAACAATCAAGTATAAATCAGGGTGGTATCGAAGTAGTTAGTGGTCAAAGCACAAAAGCTTTCAGACTGAAAGCCAGCCATTGAAACTGTAACGTCAGCCACCTTAAAGCTGCGTTAGAGAATCCTCTCTTTCAACGGCTTTTCGCGTGGGCTTTCCTAAAGCGGAACAGGCTGAAAGCAGGAAACGCCTTCGATAACAGAAAGTGCTGGTCTCATCGGCAAATTTAATCAGGATGTTGTCATTTTAAAGGTGTGATCAAGTATGGATTCGAATTCGCCTTCACTTCACATTTCACTGCACAAACCAAATGAGCCATGCTTCTCATGCTCAGCAAGCATTCAGATAGTGACAAAAGTACATTTTTTTCTGCAGCTCAGACAGGCTTCGTTTATATTTGTCCAACGCCTTATTTCCAGTTGAGTCGCACATGCATCCGGTCAGTGTTGGGCAGGCAGCAAATTCCCTCTGGTCAATGAAGCACACAGATTATAAAGCAATGTGGATTGTTAATCACTCGGGCTAATAATCACCTCGCCAAGGCTATTTATCGTGATGCTAGATTTCTGCTTCACTCCTTCGAACCGCCACTGCCTTCTTAGCACCAGCTGTGGTTCGTGCTTCTCCAGTCAATTCAAGATGGCTTCTTTTGTGCCTCTGTTTATAATCGGCTGGTCAACCAAACACAGCTGCTCTCGAGCTTTACACCCAATCTTCTGTTTTTCCAAAAGGCTTTTTTCGTGGCTTTGAAGCGAAAACGCGTTAACACTGTTTGTGAAGAGAGTCTGTTTAAACTAGTGAGAACGTTTCTTTTGATTGCAAAATCAGCCTTTGCGAAAACGTTGCTTTTGATCTTGTCAATGGACAGGCAATACTGTACATATCTAAACCACTGTTTCACAGGAATATGCTGTGCACAATAACATCCTGTTGCCAAAGTGTGCACATCTGCATCGAACGATTCCTGTTTTCAAAGTTTGTGAGCATTTAATTATTTGTAAGCTCGCTGCTTGTGAAAGCAAATTTCAGATGCTGAAGCATGAAAAATGTCTTATCTTTTACGGGAATTGTCTGACGTTCTTGTCTTACAGACTTCCTGCAAAAGTCTACGGCAATTCCATCTTTTGAAGTGGACGTCCTACGACAACATCAGTCGAAGACCCGGCAAAAAGAACATTAGAATCCACAGGTGCCTTTCTGTCTTCTGAATTGAGTATGATGTGGACGAGAAACGCCCATACACTTTGGCTTCACTGGTTTGGATACACAAAGTTATCACTTGAGTTAGTCCAGAAAAGACAAGACGGGGTTTGTCAAGGTTTATTGGCTTTTCTGGGTGTGATACAAGAAGCGCGTAGTGCCATGGGTAAAACGGTATCCCTTGAAGTCGATATCAGACAAGACGATGTTTACTGGGGTTATAGGTTGGGATACACGAAAAGCTAGTTGCTATGGATACAAAGAAGCAAAGCGCAGCAGAGAACAATGGCGGACAGAAGGAGACGAGGTATATCGGACCGCTAGACTCATATCCATCCAAGGGTCTTTGCTGTCTCTTCTGCCCTGAATACAGATATCCACCACAAAAGCCCCAATGTCTGGTGGGTTTCTCGTACACAAGGTTTATCTGCGTAGCAATATCCACAACGACTGGGTTCGCCCTTGTCAACGATAGCTATTTTGAAGCTGTGCACCTCCCTCAAGTGTAGTCTAGTGTCAATGTTGATGTCCGGAATCACATACCGTTTGCCTGTAAATGACGCACAGAATGTATGGCATTACATAATATTATAGCGTTCGTTTTGATATTGCTCCCGTTTATATCGTCGATGCGGTGTGCAATTCCGTTGCATCATTATCTACATGCCTCGTTACAAAACCACATGATTATTACATCGGCTTACAGTGATGTTATTAGCGTGCCAAACGCATCGGATTGTAATGGCATCACACTGGAACATTATTCGCAAAGAGCTTGGCAGCCTGCATGTAAATGTCACTCACACAACGCATGGTACTGTTACAGCAGTGTTCTCAGGGCTACACAAATCCAACGGAGCATTGCATTCGGTGCAAAAAGTCATCCAGATATAAAAACAAAGTCCTATTGAATCGAGACGCTCACTTTCATGATAGCGTGAATATAATCCGAGCATATGTTTGCAACTAAATATCGTTGGTATCAATCAATGGTCGAAACAGCATAATAATGTCGGATTCTGCCACAGTCTCATTTCTACACACAATGCAAGCTACATTTTGTCTTCGTGCGGTAGGTCGAATTGAAATCTGTCATCAACTCTCAACCTGCCACTGACTCTTCGTAAACAAAAACAAAAACACGGTTGCTCTGTAGTTTTCGTTCACAAAGCACACATCATGTCTTATGGAAAAAGTTACCAGCAAGTAATAATAATAATAATCCAAATGCACTCCGGCGTAGTCCAGTGTATTCTGTTATAGAGTCCACTCCCTTTTACATATAATAATCGGTTAACTGTTACAGTGCGTTTTGTAGTTGTTATAGAAAGATCACTGTTGTTCTATACTCTTTGCTCTCAGTGAGAAAAGGGTTTCAACGCGCTAATGGGCAACACTCGAGGGCGAAACGAAGAAATGGTACAGTAGAAAATGTCACAAGCAAGGCTATCGACCTCCAAAGGTTAAAAAGCGTGAGAGCAAAAATGCATTGGAGAAACTGTTTGATTATATCAAAATACACATGTCACTCCAAAACATTGCGACTGCCATGTTCAGATCAGAGGTCAACACGCGAGCAGAATAAATGACAACGACTGTGACATTCCTTTACTTCCCAGGGAAGCCACAACTTGCACAATAACACTCACTTCACTAATCCCATTCTCCCAATACTTTCTCGATCAGATCGTCAAATGTTCCTCGATAAAACTCGGTTTAATTCCAACTGTTTTTTGCACAACGCGCGCTGTAGTGCAGGGCGTGCAGAGAGTGTGGGATATATAGATATATCCTATTGTGCCCCCTAGCTATGCAGGGCAAGGTTTATGTTTTCGAGCTTGGGTGCTGTTGAAAAGAGAGGGGAGGGCTGCGGGAGTTTACCTCCTCGATGGAAGCATGATACAATCTTAATTGTACACACGCCGCAGACGGAATGAGTTTAAGTAAAGATAATTACCATCCACTTTGATCAAATGTAGGTCATTTTGTTCCGTGATTCACGTTCATCTGTATCTCTTCAGAACGGCTTCATGAAACGTTTGTGTGACGCCCTTTTTTGTCCCGGTAAATAAAGACAACACAAATGAATAATTCATAGAGTTTAATACACACGGCGAATCACTTCAGCTGTGTATTTGCCGCATGTGCAACCGCTTGAGTGATAGTCCCCCCTCAGACGTTGTGGTGTTTCGACTTTCAGAGATAAATTACACGCGGTTTTGGGTTTACACTTGCATTTTCTGCAAGACAGTCCCAAAACTGGTCTGTATTGACATTTCACGCGATGTAGGCAGTGTCTGATATCCATTCGAGAAAGTGTTATTTGGGTTTTTGTCTCAGATTACTCCGTGAAACGAGCTGAGAACATTCCTCTCAGAGGCTGGATTTCGAGAGATCCAAGGTGGTGAGTTCAGTCCAGTCCTGTACGAGCATAACGAAAAGCTATTGCGAGCATAGATTTTGTTCGTCAGAAATTATATCTACTTGTCTACATCCCTCTGTCTGAGCCAGTTCTTGCAAGGCTTCTGAGTCCCAGTCCTATATATGCGTAGGAATTCTGCTAGTTGCAGATCCGACAATGAATCGATATGAAGTTCGACGGTATCACACAAATACAAAATTACTCGGAGAAAGTCACGATATTACATGTTTTAACCATGGGTGATATCTTGTATTTGTTACTGCCTCCATGGAAGACGACATTCGTATTTTTTGGCAAAACAAAGTAGGTATACACGTAACCCTCTCTCATGAATGTATCCAAGTTAGTCTCCTTCAGTTATGGAAATACGAGTGAAAAAAAGAAAGCCGTCAAATATTAATCCAAGAAATAATCACCGGTGTGAGCAATGCAATGCTTTCACGTCTCTTGTTTATATGTAAAAAAAAAGTGCCCATTGTTTACTGCCACCAAAACACATTAGTCAGTCCAACAATCATTGCTCCACCATGTATTATAGAAGCGCTGCCACTTTCGAAGGCTGTCAGTGGACAGAAGAAAAAAGGAAACGGTCCTCACAAAACATCCTCGTCATCAGCATAACAATCAATACCTCCAAATCTTGATAAGCTCCTCATAAAACAGCATCATCAACTCAAAATCAGTGCCCACATCATCGGACCAACTCTTCACAAGCTCCCCAAAATGAAATCTTCGTAACAAGAACCACAGTCCAAGTAAAAGAATCATGTATAAAAGCATATATTCATAAGCCCCAGAACAAGAAATACTCACTACTAATATTCCCAATTATAGTTACTGTCTGAGTTGAAATAGTTCCTTAGCAGTCTTTCCAATCACATGTAGCGGCAAGATAACTGTTTTGACAGTAATTCACAATCAGCGTGACAGTCCGAATGAATCATCAGTTCAAATGTCCACACGCTCCACCAACAGAAATATTAATAACAATTATCACGCTCCGAGTCGAAGTCATTCTTCGGTAGTCCTTCCAACAACTAAACCAACTAAATACTAGCTAGTCAAAATCACGAAAGTTATCACTGTCCGAGTCAAAATCGGTTGTCAGCAGTCCACCGTCAATAAAACAGGTAGCGAATAGCAGATTTAGTCCTTCCAACAACTAAACCAGTAGTGGCTGGCCTGACATGATCACAACAATAGTTAAAGTCCGAGTCGAAGTCATCATTCAGTAGTCCTTGGAACTAGCAGTGGCTGATTTTCCTACCAAACACATAAACGCGGGCACTCGACACGAAGAGTGTAAGTGTCAACTGACCTTCTGCGGCCTAAGTACCCTCTCACCGCTGGTCGCTGTTTTCCACAAGTGTACGTCTCTTTTTGAGCTCCAGGGCGTCAGCACAGATTGACAACAGGTCTGGAGGAAGAGGAGGAGGAGGAGGAGGAGGAGGAGGAGGAGGAGGAGGTGGAGGAGGCTGGCAAACGGCGAAGCAGGAGGGCGAGGAAGGAGGGTAAGGATGTGAGACTCAGTAGCGAAGGAGGGCTGGACAAGGAGGGTAAAGGTGGAGACGAGAGTCGAGACAGCGGGAGAGGTGGAGGGTAGAGAAGGCAGTGGAACAGTTGTGTGACAAACAGAACATTGGCGACGACAGGGGAAAGTGGCGGAAAAAGGAAGTAAGGACGGACGGTTAGGTTGGAAGGAAAGAAGGAAGGAAGGACGGTTAGGTTGGAAGGAAGGAAGGAAGGAAGGAAAGACGGTTAGGTTGGAAGGAAGGAAGGAAGGAAAGAAGAAAGGAAGGAAGGACGGAAGGAAGGACGGTTAGGTTGGAAGGAAGGAAGGAAGGAAGGAAAGAAGAAAGGAAGGAAGGACGGAAGGAAGGAAGGAAGGAAGGACGGTTAGGTTGGAAGGAAGGAAGGAAGGAAGGAAGGAAGGACGGTTAGGTTGGAAGGAAAGAAGGAAGGACGGAAGGAAGGACGGTTAGGTTGGAAGGAATGAAGAAGGAATGAAGAAAGGAAGGAAGGAAGGAAGGAAGGAAGGAAGGGAGGAAGGAAGGACGGTTAGGTTGGAAGGAATGAAGAAAGGAAGGAAGGAAGGGAGGAAGGAAGGACGGTTAGGTTGGAAGGAATGAAGAAAGGAAGGAAGGAAGGAAGGACGGAAGGAAGTAAGGAAGAAAAGAAGGAAGAAAGGAAGGAAGGAAGGAAGGAATGAAGAAAGGAAGAAAGGAAGGAAGGAAGGAAGGAAGGGAGGAAGGAAGGACGGTTAGGTTGGAAGGAATGAAGAAAGGACGGAAGGAAGGGAGGGAGGAAGGAAGGACGGTTAGGTTGGAAGGAATGAAGAAAGGAAGGAAGGAAGGACGGAAGGAAGTAAGGAAGAAAGGAAGGAAGAAAGGACGGAAGGAAGGACGGAAGGAAGGACGGAAGGAAGGACGGAAGGAAGGAAGGAAGGAACGAAGGAAGGACGGTTAGGTTGGAAGGAAAGAAGGAAGGAAGGAAGGAAGGAAGAAAGGAAGGAAGAAAGGAAGGAAGGACGGAAGGAAGGACGGAAGGAAGGAAGGAAGGAAGGAAGGAAGGAAGGAAGGACGGTTAGGTTGGAAGGAAGGAAGGAAGCAAGGAAGGAAAGAAGGAAGTAAGGACGGAAAGAAGGAAGGAAGGACGGAAGGAAGGACGGAGGTAATGAAGGAAGGAAATAAGGAAGGAAGGAAGGAAGGAAGGAAGGACGGAAGGAAGGAAGCAAGGAAGGAAGGAAGGAAGGAAGGTTACAAGGATGGAAGGAAGGAAGAGAAGTACATTAATGCAAGCAGTACGGCGGGAAAGAAGAATAGCACAAGACTGAAGGAAGGGGATGTGGGGCTGGGAGGGAAGTGCAACATTGCCAGACGGCGGGATAGAAGCAAAGAATAAAACTAGGGGCATGCGGTGTGGAGTGGGGAAGAGAGCTAGGGCTAAGGCGACACCACCACCAAAACACGCTGCAACAACCAGGCAGCGTCCGATCGGCTTCAGCCACTATGGTGATGCCGATGTTGTCGCCACATCCGCGGCAGGGCGGAGAGGAGAGAAAACAGGACAAGCCGAGGGGGAGGGAGAGTGTAAGGGGGGAATGGGGCATGGCAGGTGGGCTGGAGGAATCGCAGTAACAACCCCGTCCGATATTGTTCATTTTGCGTTCTGGGTGAAGTTTGTACTTAAGTGTTGCGTTCATTTTATTACGTTCGTCAAACATCGGCAAGCGAACTCTCTCCCCCCTCCCCCCCCCCATCTCTCTCTCTCTCTCTCTCTCTCTCTCTCTCTCTCTCTCTCTCTCTCTCTCTCTCTCTCTCTCTCTCTCTCTCTCTCTCTCTCTCTCTCTCTCTCTGTCTCTCTCTCTCTCTCTTTTGCGTAATTTTTGATTTTATTATTTATTTTTTTAAACAGCGTGTCCTGTATTCAGGGTTGCGACTATCTCACGTGAATTCTGCACTTACAGTCAAAGCAACGTCATCACTTCTCATCATTCATGTCCTCCACTGACAGCAACGTCAGAGCCAGAACCGAATCAGAACCGTTAAACAAAAAAACGGCCCATTTTTATTGTTGGTTTCCATCAGGGCTCCTAACACGTACAGGGCAGCGAATTGATTGATCCAAATAATTCATGTGCTCGTGCTGATTTTTCAATTTTGTTGATGAAAGTCAGAGGCAAGATTGAGCACGATGTATGTGATAAATCAGACCCCTCTGTGAGGCCGTGAAATTTGAGCGACTGAACGGAATGGAAATGGTTGTTCGCATATAACTAATAATGAGGTACTAAACTGGCGGATCTCGTTAGTGATGAATGTTTTGCTCAGTTTGTAGGTCGGCGTTTAACCAACTGTTTTGCCAGAAATCAGAACCCCCATAGTGAGGCCATGATACTTAACACTATCTAGTATCTACCCCACCAATGTTGACCAAGTTTTGTAAAAAAAAAATTTTTTTTATCGGAGACCAGCTGTGTTGCAGCAGGTCACTCAGAATTGTAGTAACTGTGTAGAAACTGTGCATCAACACGATGGAATGCAGGCGTTAGATCGACGTTACAGGAAGCGACTGAAGTGACTGTGTGTACGGATATATCCGTACCAGGTCAGATAGAGCGATATGAGTGGGTACGGATTTATTGTATTACAGTGTTCTAGATACACGAACATGTAGCAAAGACCTGTACGCGTACGTGTAGATATTGCGTCACCCGTGACTCATTTTCTTTCTCTAATGTTCCAAATCATACGTTGTTTTGCTCCCACCAAGACTGCAGATCTTGGCAAACACGTGACGTAAAAGCTAGATTTGATGACGTTACCCGTACACGTTCCCGTACACGTGGTGAAAGGTAGTAGTAGTAGAGATATAAAGGACGGAACGGAATGAAAATGGGATTCCGCAGATAACTGACTCACTGAACTCACGGTCGACGCATTCAACGATGCATTTCTTGGTCAATTTGTAGGCTGGTCCATTTGGTGAACAGCTCTTGACTGTAACATGGAATATACAAATATGATGCATAGCGTCTGACCTGCTTCCACATTCGTTGTTCAAGCTCTGTCATTCCGTCTGTTGTTGGGTTATTGTCCGGTCGATGATGAGCGACTGGTCACAGTATACATAAATATATTGAAAACCAGTTGGAGTAGGTGTAGTAGTTCGTCGCGATATAACCTTCGTGGTTGAAAACGACGTCAAACCCCAAATAAAGAAAGAAAGAAAGGTGTAGTAGTACTATTTATGTTGATGTAGGTTGTGGTTGTGGTGGTGGTGACGATACTAGTAGTAGTAGTAGTAGTAGTAGTAGTAGTAGTAGTAGTAGTAGTAGTAGTAGTAGTAGTAGTAGTAGTAGTAGTAGTAGTAGTAGTAATAGTAGTAGTAATTTTAGTAGTAATGCCCAGTACTGAGTATGTGCAGGTTTAATACTGCTCTTGAACACTGAACTACCATAATCATGTATGTTGCTAGCACGGTCTACTGACAAAGTTGTTTCGTAAAGATCTAATAAAACAAAGGGGGGAAGTTAGTGCTCTAAATATATACGACATGTGAAATAGAGTAAGTGAGAGGTATGCGGAATCATGTACACTTTCAATACACACACAAACACACTTGAAATGTTTTACCCCTTCTGAAAAAAATACCAGTCACCCTTAATGGAAGTCAATCATAAACTGCAAAACCGGCACGGTTGGCCTAGTGGTAAGGCGTCCCCTCCGTGATCGGGAGGTCGTGGGTTCGAACCCCGGCCGGGTCATACCTAAGACTTTAACATTGGCAATATAGTGGCTGCTCCGCCTGGCGTCTGGCATTCTGGGGTTAGTGGTTGGTCCGGTGTCAGAATAATGTGACTGGGTGAGACATGAAGCCTGTGCTGCGACTTCTGTCTTGTGTGTGGCGCACGTTATATGTCAAAGCAGCACCGCCCTGATATGGCCCTTCATGGTCGGCTGGGCGTTAAGCAAACAAACAAACAAACAAAAATAAACTGCAAAAAGATCGATGGAACGTTGCATATTAGATCAAAGCCGCTGGACGCCTAAAAGATCAATCAATTTTGACAGAACATGTCCCCAACATGAACAGCACATTTCACGAACAATAGAAATAGCATCAGCTAATCTACAGCTGAAGAGGATCAGTCGGCTATTTTTGGCCATTAAGTCCGAAAGAATTCAATGATGTTAAAGATGCATCCTTTATCACGTAAGCAATCATGTGCACCGAACACAGACCTAGGCTAGGCTAGGAAAAGTTAAACCCTGTTATTAAGATGTTAAATTGTGAGGGGTTGCGCTCTCTCGTTTCCGTTGCGATGATAACCTAAGAAGGTTCCTGCAATGTATCGATCCTGATCCTGATCCTGACCTGCCCAGGCTTTACCGTGTGATGACATTATTATCCCGCTTGAACACATACTAAAAATCAACAGTCTGGCTGTTTCTTGCGCAGAGGGACTGGGTGGCCGAGTGGTAACGCACCTGCGCTCGGAAGCGAGAGGTTGCGAATTCGACCCTGGGTCAGGGCGTTAGCAATTTTCTCCCCCCTTTCCTAACCTAGGTGGCGGGTTCAAGTGCTAGTCTTTCGGATGAGACGAAAACCCGAGGTCCCTTCGTGTACACTACATTGGGGTGTGCACGTTAAAGATCCCACGATTGACAAAAGGGTCTTTCCTGGCAAAATTGTATAGGCATAGATAATAATGTCCACCAAAATAATAATAATAATAATAATAAAGATAGCTTATATAGCGCCGCTTCACAAATTTAACTATGCTCTTAGCGCTGTACATCGAGATATAACAATTTCAATAATATAAATACAAAGATGATATTATAATAATACACATTTACAAATATCACTCACGTGCATACATCCTCGTGCACACCACGATATAAAATACCCGTGTGACTTGGAATAATAGGCCGTGAAAAGTAGGATATGCGCCGAAATGGCTGCGATCTGCTGGCCGATGTGAATGCGTGATGTATTGTGTAAAAAAATTCATCTCACACGGCATAAATAAATCGCATACAAAAATAAAAAAAAATAAAAAAATAAAAAAT
This sequence comes from Littorina saxatilis, assembly GCF_037325665.1. Classification (NCBI taxonomy): domain Eukaryota; kingdom Metazoa; phylum Mollusca; class Gastropoda; order Littorinimorpha; family Littorinidae; genus Littorina; species Littorina saxatilis. Next base: position 98,696,574 of record NC_090246.1, read on the forward strand.
AAAATATATCCCTGCGCTTAGAACTGTACCCACGGAATACGCGCGATATAAGCCTCATATTGATTGATTGATTCCAGTTTTAAGGAGTTCATTGTGTAAGTGATATACCTGTGTTCATAATTATGATAAATTATTTCAGCAAATGTCCTACTCTGCATGCACAGGAAGCAGGAATACATGCAGGCTGTTGATTGTTAGAATGTGACCAGGTGGAAGGGAGCATGATCTCCTCACACCTGAGTCTTGACATGTCTGTGGTGGTATGAATGATCACTAGTACGAGAAGGAAAATACCTTACAAAGAGAATATTGTGCGCTTGCATTTGTGTGTCAGTAGAAATTCAGGAGGGTAACAGAATAATTTTGAAGTGTAAAGTAATACAATTTGAATGTCTGCACTTGTGTGCAACGCAGCGAAGAGTATTAAACATACGCAAAAATGCAAGCTGAAAATATGTCAGATGTTGGACTATTGAATCACAGTACTCTTCTGTCGTTTATATTTGCCGTATATCAAACGGACAATGTCGCTTTCAGCTGTTCAAAGCCAATGACATGACGAGCTTGGTGAAAAGCCGATTGAAAGCAGAGCTTGTAAATCAAATTATGTCTATCAAAATCACTGATTAAATCATAACAGCTGATGACAGATCTGGCGTGGTTGTGAATATGTTCGACGCAGCCGCATTCATAAAAAACGTTGACGGCCATATTTCAAACAATAATTACTTTTAGCATCTCGAAATTTGAAGGGAAAAAAGACAAAATGTACGAATAGAAGAAAAAGAAACAGAGAGAGAGAGAGAGAGAGAGAGAGAGAGAGCGAAAGAGAGAGAGAGAGATAGCGAGAGAGAGAAAGAGAGAGAGAGAGAGAGAGAGAGAGAAAGAGAGAGAGAGAGAGCGAGAGAGAGAGCGAGAGAGAGAGAGAGAGAGAGAGAGAGAGACAGACAGACAGGCAGACAGACAGACAGCGAGAGAGAGAGAGAGACAGACAGACACACACACACACAGACAGACATACGCACATACACACAGACAGGCGGACAGGCAAACAGACTCCTTTAACCACACACAACACCCTAAAATCGTGTAAGTAAAAGAGACAGTTAAATAGAACTATTGTGTACGACTTAAGTTTAAAGAAAAAAATACATAATGCAAACAACACTCTCTACATAACCATATATATATATATATATATATATGTATAGGTTACAACACGAGTGGTTTTTTATATGGCTTGTATTTCAGTCAAGACCCAGCGGATGAATATCATCGGGAGACACGAGCCTCTGGCGAGTGTCTCTCGATTGATATTCCCGCTGGGTCTTGACTGAAATACAAGCCATATAAAAAACCACGAGTGTTGTAATCTGTATATCCCATTCTACCATCAAACACAAAGTGTAGACTACTAGCGGCACTGTTGCGATCTGTGCAGGGTAAAACTGTTGCCAGCGAGACTTAGCCCTTTTGCAACCTTAAACTAAGTGACCGTCGCTGAAAAAATAAAACGAATGAGTGCATCGATAAGTACGCGGTAACACTACTTTCAGACCATTTAAAAGCTTTAAGTAAAGGTTCATAAGTTGCAAGAAAGTAATGAAGTCGAATAGAAATTAATTTAGTTGAAGCGCACAATTCTTTTGTTTTGCGTTTCAGGTCGGCAGAACGGGCGAAACGGGTTTGGGACCCATTTGGCTTACTCGATTCAGAATTGATTCCACGTTGTTTTTCTCGAACGTGTGTAATTAGGCTTATTGACAGAGAAGCAAATCTTAGGGAACAAATATGTAGGTTTAGATTTAACCATTTGCTCCCTATTTGAAATGTATCTACGTGATAAACTGTTTTGCGAGTGTGTTTGCATGGATGAACTTAAACTGGTATGGGTGAGAGGAAAACGCGACCGACACGTCTGTCACCGCCGATTGATTGCATTTTGAAGGAATATGACTGGATTACGGAAAAATATGTGGACTTACTGCAGAGCCAGGCAAAAGAGTAGACTTGCTCGCAAAACACGTGAAACAGCCGATGTTTGATAGCTGTAAAGGCGCACACCGGCAAAACACACTACCGACAGATTCTCAAAAGTCGTCTGCTAACGATGCAAGGGGAGGGTACTCGTGTTTTTGTTTTGGTTCGCTAGCATCTGGTTATCTTGTAAGTTGAATGTTCGTTTTTTTCGACCTGCATTGCTTTCATAATGAAAGAAACTTTTGCTTATTGCATCTCATACATCAGATCAGTTCTGAGATTCATTTTTGCGTGCAACTGATATGGTTTTCTGAGCCGTGCAATGCGATTTTAGAACTTCATACAAATGTGTCACATTGTTCGGCGCGAGGTCAAAGGTCGGGAGGAAAGTAGTCCTTTGCCCAAATCGGAATCTGCACTATCATATATTTTTTGGAGTCCATGATGTATTTATTGAGCTATAAAAATACAACATATATACCCATACTGAAGTAACAGAGACAAAGAAGGGAGGTCATGGGATATATATATATATATATATAAGGACCCCAAAACCACAAAACATACTCTTAAAATCGAGAAACAGTCCACTTTTCCTCAGACAGAAAATGATTCATCACAAAATGCTTGCCCGATATATATTGGATCGAAAAGCGAAGCGAGCATATCATGCATAAAATGACCACGCTTCGTCGCTCAAAAACAACCAGCAGCATTGCACAAGGCTGAGCAGCTGATAACATTTGCATAAACACATTGCAGACATGAACATTCAAAGGGTGGGTCTGCTGCCATTACGAACTGAATTCCTTTTTCCGTCATCGATGAGATGGAGGAATCTTTTATTATTAAGGGGCATTGAAAGGAGTAGGGTTGTAGGAGAGCGTGGAACTGTACTCGGTTGCTCTTTGTCGGTGCGACTTGTATATGACTGTGTCTGTCTGTTTCTCCATGTGTCTGTCTGTCTGTTTCTCCATGTGTCTGTCTGTCTGTTTCTCCATTTGTCTGTCTGTCTGTTTCTCCATGTGTCTGTCTGTTTCTCCATGTGTATGTCTGTCTGTTTCTCCATGTGTCTGTCTGTCTGTTTCTCCATGTGTATGTCTGTCTGTTTCTCCATGTGTCTGTCTGTCTGTTTCTCCATGTGTCTGTCTGTCTGTTTGTCTGTTTCTCCATGTGTCTGTCTGTCTGTTTCTCCATGTGTCTGTCTGTCTGTTTCTCCATGTGTATGTCTGTCTGTTTCTCCATGTGTCTGTCTGTCTGTTTCTCCATGTGTCTGTCTGTCTGTCTGTCTGTCTGTCTGTTTCTCCATGTGTCTGTCTGCCTGTCTGTCTGTTTCTCCATGTGTCTGTCTGTCTGTCTGTTTCTCCATGTGTCTGTCTGTCTGGCTGTTTCTCCATGTGTCTGTATGTCTGTCTGTCTGTCTGTTTCTCCATGTGTATGTCTGTCTGTCTGTCTGTCTGTTTCTCCATGTGTCTGTCTGTCTGTCTGTCTGTTTCTCCATGTGTCTGTCTGTCTGTCTGTTTCTCCATGTGTCTGTCTGTCTGTCTGTCTGTCTGTCTGTTTCTCCATGTGTATGTCTGTCTGTCTGTCTGTCTGTTTCTCCATGTGTCTGTCTGTCTGTCTGTCTGTCTGTCTGTCTGTTTCTCTGTTTCTCTGTCTGTCTGTTTCTCTGTCTGTCTGTTTCTCTGTCTGTCTGTCTGTTTCTCTGCCTGTCTGTTTCTCTGTCTGTCTGTTTCTCTGTCTGTCTGTCTGTCTGTTTCTCTGTCTGTCTGTCAGTCTGTTTCTCTGTCTGTCTGTCTGTCTGTCTGTCTGTTTCTCTGTCTGTCTGTCTGTTTCTCTGTCTGTCTGTTTCTCTGTCTGTTTTTCTGTTTCTCTGTCTGTCTGTTTTTCTGTCTGTCTGTTTTTCTTTTTCTCTGTCTGTCTGTCTGTCTGTTTCTCTGTCTGTCTGTCTGTTTTTCTGTCTGTCTGTCTGTCTGTTTCTCTGTCTGTCTGTCGGTCTGTTTTCTGTCTGTCTGTCTGTCTGTTTCTCTGTCTGTCTGTCTGTCTGTCTGTCTCTCTCTCTCTCTCTCTGTCTCTCTCTCTCTAGCTCTCTCTCTCTCTCTAGCTCTCTCTCTCTCTCTCTCTCTCTAGCTCTCTCTCTCTCTCTAGCTTTCTCTCTCTCTCTCTAGCTCTCTCTCTCTCTCTCTATAGCTCTCTCTCTCTCTCTCTCTAGCTCTCTCTCTCTCTCTCTCTCTAGCTCTCTCTCTCTCTAGCTCTCTCTCTCTTTCTCTCTCTCTCTCTCTCTCTCTCTCTAGCTTTCTCTCTCTCTAGCTCTCTCTCTCTCTCTCTCTCTCTCTCTCTCTCTCTCTCTCTCTCTCTCTCTCTCTCTCTAGCTCTCTCTCTCTAGCTCTCTCACTCTCCTAACCAGCCCTCATAGTTTAAGTGTCGACAAATACGATGTGCACATTTCGATCTTCTCTTTCAATTGCAACTACATCCATACAGTCAACAAGAAAAGGGCTAAACGGTGCATGGGAACACTTCAAGGCCGGTTTGTTATCCTAATCGACACTTTCACAGATTGGGAACCCGCTCTACACACGAGGGATGATGCACAGTCTCCTGGTACATATATCATTCCGCCCACCTCACTCATAAATCGTTGTAACCAAAACCACATAGACATTAGAGAAGACGCCGATAGCGTATTGATATGCTCATTCCCTCTATTGAGTAGACATCATCCATCAGTGAATCCATACGTGTATACTCATAAACATTTTTTTTCATAAGTTTCACATATTTGTTACTCACATTGTTGTTACTCTTGTGGAGGAGGGGGGGGGGGGGGTGTTGTGATATGTGTGAGCGCAGAATAAGTGTTCAGATTCTAATAATACAAAAATGCTATAGTCTTGTCGGTTCAAATGCGTCGCTAAATCCGCCACAAAAAAAAAGGCTCCTTATAAAAAAAAAGGTTGGGCTTTCTCCGGGTTTCCCGGTCCCACATGCATCGCAAAACCGTCCTCTCCTATTCCTGATGAAGAAGACAGACATCCAGATGGCAGATATCCATAGCATTTTTGATCGTATCCATAATTCTCGAAATCATTTGTGTTCCAAAACGGTCTTCCAAGATTGGTCTTTCAACATCCTGAGATGGAAAAAAACATCTCCAGAGACCTTCCTTTCACCATCCTGAGATGGAAAAAACATCTCCAGAGACCTTCCTTTCAACATTACTCGTTCAACTCCTTTCCATTTGACTGTCCAACCCCCTTTCCTGTTCGACGTCTTTGCCTTTTTTATTTTTTTTAATATTTTATATTCCAATATCCACCTGACGAATCTCTACCAAGAATGAAAAGAGCGCAGCATGGCTATTTTCACGACAAGAGAGCATCTTATTTTCACGCTGAGGGGGTGTGCGGAATAGCACTCCGGTGCCTCAAGGGTTTGTTCAGGCGCACGGACCACGCGCTGGTTGAAGGCTATACTGCTCAACTAAATCAAAGACTATTTGCTGAACGGCTGAAAGTAAATCAAAAGAGTATCGATGAGCAACAACCGGTAGACACTACTGGAACTTGATGCCAGTTGTATGTGGTCCACAATTAGCGTCTCAAACTTTTTTTAATCTATCTATCTATCTAGCTATGTAGCTACCTATCTCTTAACCAACCCTCATATCAGTGCAAATGTCGACACATATAATGTGCAAGACAGCAACAAAAGCGATTGTTAAACCCCTTATAAGCGCCAAGCAACAAATAACTGGACAGCTTATTTTTTAACATTTGCACTGCACGAATATCACTCAACCTCACAGATATATGTAAACGGCTTTTATATAAGCAGAACATTTTCCTCAAACAAAAAGTATACCACGGCGAAAAATCAGCCAAAAGCAGTCGTTTAACTCACAAAGCAACATTTATATCGTTTTGAAAAAGTTATTGTGCCTCAAAAACAAAAGCGTGTTGAGAAGTCTTTCAGATGCTTACGTTGGTTGTACGTCTTAAATATACATAGCATCCTCGGATGATCTTAGCTTAGTGTGACTGTCGAGTTTTGGTGTATCTTTTACGACAATACTTCTCAAATGCGTGCATATTACCAGTGCAATGCAATTCTGAAAGCCAAACTTGCTCACAGGGAGAGTTCTAGTGAAGAATGTCCGACGTTACGGCGGAAAAGAAATAGGTATTATTGTTCTCTTTCATTGCCTTTTCAGGGATATGTTACGGCGGAAGTGCGCTCTTTCATTTCCATACAGACGACATTGATTTGCTTACCGCGTGAGTGTGTTCGCGTAAACAAAATGTTACACATTCCCTGAGGTATATAATAATATATATATAGGAAGAAAACTAAAGCAGTAAAAACTCGTGTGTACAATTCGTCGATGCATAATGGTATGACCCCACAGAACCATTCTAGCAAAATTGTTTGTTCATTCAACTTTGCACAAAAACAAAAAGTTTTCCGTTATGTCCAATGAATACAAATGGCACGAGCAAAGCCCAAATGTGACCCTCCACCACGGAATGAGTCGCATGTCACCTTTTCATGATTTTTATTTTGTTTTACATTTTCTTAAAGAGTTTTTTTAATTCTCTTTCCAGTGGTGAAACCCGTTTTTTAAAAAAAGCAAACACTTTTCGAGTTATAAGCCTGTGACTATGGTGACCCTCACACTTGTTACTGGACACCACCAGGACTTATATTATGCCTAGCGCAGAACCGCGCGAGGTGACATGCGACTCATTTCGTGGTGGAGGGTCACAAATGTGCTGACGTCGGATGGATGGAGCTTACTTGCAGAAA
>NC_090246.1:98708359-98715859 GCF_037325665.1 Littorina saxatilis
GAATATTGGACGTCAGTTCCATGAGCCGATGCAATAAAGACAATACTTCCACCGCATGCATGTCTTCTCCGGGAAAAATAAAAACCCTCAGCTTTACAATTCAAGTCTGGGGACGGAACTCCCATGGGGACAAGGGAGCAGCAATCCCATGAAGTCATCGAGCTTCGGCGCTGGCTTGAAAAACGGCGGTGCCTGGACTAAAGAGGGGTCCAAAACTGCTTTTGCTTCCATGTAACGGATGCCAAGCTCTCGCCTGCTGAAGGGAATTGATATCTTATGCATAAGAAGCAGATGAATCTTGCGACACAAGACACATCCGTCTTTCCGGGAAAAAGGACGGTGCATAACTCACTCTGATTCTCTCGGTTCAGTTCTCTCTCTGTCTCGTTGTGTGTGTGTGTGTGTGTGTGTGTGTGTGTGTGTGTGTGTATGTGTGTGTGTGTGTGTATGTGTGTGTGTATGTGTGTGTGTATGTGTGTGTGTGTGTCTGTGTGTGTGTGACTGTGTGTCTGTCTGTATATATGTATGTCTGTATGTATGTTGATCTGTTTCTTTCATCATCATCATCATCATCATCATCATCATCATCATCACCATCATCATCATCATCATCATCATCATCATTATCATTTTCATCATCATCATCATCATCATCATCATCATCATTATCAGAAGCAGCATCAACTGAAGCGTGTGTAGTAGTGTTAGCATGTGTACGTTGCCTTCTGAAGCATGTTTGCTTTAATGTCATTTCAACATTTTTTTTCTTATTCTGCGTGTTTTTGTTCGTGGGTTTTTTCAAAGAAAGATTGTAAGAAAACACCCAGCCTCTATCTTATCCTTATTAAATAAAGTTCAGTTCAATTCATTTCTCTCCTGACGGGAGCATGCATGGACAACCAAACAAGCATCTAAACTAACAACATACAGAAACAATAACAAATAAAAAACAAACTGCAAACAAACTGCGCAACAAGCATCGCGTGAGACGTGTCGCTCAATCAAGAATCAAGACAGACATCCCCCGTCTCTCCTATATTTTTTTCTGACTGTTTTTTGTCTGGCTTGCTTGCTGCAACATCTTCTAGGCCTGGGACGGCAAAGCAGCTGCCGAGTTTTCTGTCGCCAAACGACATCCGGCTGTTGCCTCCGATGTTCACTTTAGAATATCATGTAGCGCCCCAAGCGACGGAACCTTTCAGTCTGTCGCGGCCTCCCTTGGTGATGTTCGTCAGAAAAAAGAAGATGATACATGGGTGTTGGTGAACTTATTCATACTTTGCTAATGCTATGTGTGGTACCGTCCGCGTCGCTGTTGTGAACTTTTGAAATTGAAAATGACAGGCGCAGTGGCCTAGTGGTAAGACGCCGGCCTCCCAAGCGGTGGATTAAGGGTGGAAATTGTTCCGATCTCCCAGGTCAACTTATGTGCAGACCTGCCAGTGCCTTATCCCCCTTCGTGTGTACACGCAAGCACAAGACCAAGAGCGCACGGAAAAGATCCTGTAATCCATGTCAAAGTTCGGTGGGTTATAGAAACACGAAAATACCCAGCATGCTTCCTCCGAAAGCGGCGTATGGCTGCCTAAATGGCGGGGTAACAACGGTCATACGTACACGAACAAATCCACTCGTGCAAAAAACACAATTGAACGTGGGAGTTTCAGCCCATGAACGCAGAAGAAGAAGAAGAAGAAGAAGAAATTGAAAATACCACGCACTCTTTCCTTAGTGCTGTTGTTTTAGTAAAGTAGGACAAAAAGGATGACCCCATGACACAAGTGCATGTACTGGTAAATTTTGTTTTAAATGTGACAATGCATGCGATATGTTGAATTTAGAGCTGCATTTTTTTAGCATTGACCGACGAAATCTTGAATCTGACAAGTATTTGTATGAAAATTGTTGCCATTCTTTAAAATGTTAAATGAGTTTCGTAAATAGCTGTGTGTCCTTGTGAAATTGTCCATTCAAAATTAGTGCCTGTACAGTCAGGGACTGTCCGAAGACATTAGCAAGATCTAGCTAGATGTGGCACATTTCAGCACGCGTACGGGAACATGTACGAGTAACGTCATCAAATCTATTTTTTTATGTCACGCGTTGGCCAAGATCTGCAGTCTTGGTGGGAGCAAAACAACGTATGATTTGGAACATTGGAGAAAATAAGTGAGTCACGGGTGACGCAATATCTACACGTACGCGTACTGGTCTTTGCTACACGTTCGATCATCTAGAACACTGTAATGACATCATTTCAACGCCCTAAATCTGACATTTTCCTATTTTTTATCCCAGGACTGAAAAAGACATTTTCCGTGCCCAAAATCTGAAATATACGCCTATCCCTTTATTTGTAAGTATTAGAATTTATCAGATTTTGGGAACGAGAACTGTATGCCTTTATTCAATCGTGGAACAAGGATGAGAACATAGATAGACATACTGTCAGGTTTTATGCAAAGCAAAGCGAAAAATGATTCACCAGGCTTGTTTCGCCTATTCAACATGACTGCACGACAGTTATCAAATGTGGCCAAATGGCAACGACTGAACTCTTCTTTGGGCATCAGCCCAAGCAGAAAAGAGGGCGATACGACACAAAAAGGTTTCAGGTCGAGTAAAAGAAGAGGAGAAGGAGGAGAAGAAGGAGGAGGAGGAGGAGGATGAAGAACAGGAGGAGGAGGAGGAGGAGGAGGAGGAGGAGATGAGTAGTTGAGTAGGATGAAGGAAAGTGGGGAGCAAATGCTTCAATTTCGCAATCGGCGGAATACCACCGAACAAACCTCCGAACATGCCACTGAAGCAGAAACAGGGAATGGAGGTTGCTTGGGGCTGGGCACTGCAGGAGGGGAAACAACTCTAGAGGAGTGGGGTCTGCGTGGAGCGCGTTGGAGGGGGAAGTGGGAGTTGATCGAGGGGTTCTGGGAACTGCACGAAACTGTAAGGGCCGAACCTGCCCTTGACGCAGACACTACTCGTAGAAACGGTGTAACATTCGGCCGGGTATTGCAGTCGGGCAAGACAATCTAAAGGAAAAGCGGGGGCGAGTTCATGAGGGGTAGAGAGGAGAAGTGTGTGTGTGTGTGTGTGTGTGTGTGTCTGTGTGTGTGTGTGTGAGTGTGTGTGTGTGTGTGTGGGTGTGTGTGTGTATGTGTGTGTGGGGGTGATGGCTTGTAGGAGGAAAAAAAACTACATTAAAAGAATAAAGATTAAACCTGAAACTGACGCAGACACATTGACACTGTTTTCTTGTTAACTTTCTGAGCTTGTTTTGAATCCAACCTTTTTTTTTTTTTTTTTTTTTTTTTTTTTTCATAACATAAATTTATTCCTAATGTTCAGCTCAGTTTCCAGTACACCAAATCTTTTTTAACACTCAACTTATACCAGGCCCCTGAGGGTTAAGTCCCTTTGAAAAATAAATAATATTTCAAGGGGTGTCCCATATCTAAATTTACTTATACACATTTTTCCAATCAAGATTAAATGGGTAAGATACTTAAACATTTCATGTGTCAAACCATTCTTATCTCGCACATAAATCAGCACATCTGTTGCTTGTAGAATAATTGCTATGTTATATCGATTGTAGAACAATGTTTCAACATGCTTCCACAAATGGTGAATTTTACTGCAATAGAAAAAGAAATGTTCAATGTAATCAACTTGTTCAATACAGTATGGACATTTATCATTATTTGCGAGTCCCATTTTTAAGAGGAGAATATTGGTTGGGTATATATTGTGTAATATCTTCCACTGTAATTCTTTTAGTCTGGTTTCTGTTGTTGTTTCTTTTGCATTAAGCCAAACTTTTTCTTTAATACTAATACCAAGTTTGTTCAGCCAAAATCGAACACAGCAGGGTGGACTATATTTCATATCTGTCATAAAATTTCGAAAATCTCTAGCTTTTAACATCACTTTATCATTAAAATACAATTTCGAGAATTCTTCAGTGACAGCATATACATAATCCGTATTGTTCTTTAAATAACGAGACAACGCCGAGTGAACAACAATGTACTGTAAATAGAGTTCTGGTGAAGTACCAATTAGGTTCTGTACATTTTGAAATGACAAAATGGAATTGTTTTCTAAGAGGTCATTGACATGTGTTATTCCTTTTTTTGCCCAGTTGTCAAAATAAATTACATTATTTTGATATTTTATATCGACATTATTCCATATGCATGCCATCTTCAGAGATGACGAAGAGTGCAGTGTATTATGTTCCAACCAGACTCGCAGTACTTTGCTCCAGAAGGAGGACTGAAGACTATCTAACCCTTTAAACTTTTTAGGACCAATAATTGAATTAAAACATGATAAATCTGTTCCAAAATTACGGAAATATAATCTAGGAATCCAAGTCCATGTACTATTGTTATTCATATTCGAGAGCTGAGCAAGCCAGCCGCACAGAATAGATTCTTGCAATATTTGCATATCAATCATTTGGATTCCTCCTGTTCCTATTCCACTGCACATAACACTTCTCTTCACTTTCTCAAACGCTTTCTTGTTACAATTAATTTTCCTCCAAAGAAAACGAAACAATAACGTATTAATTTCTTTCAACACAGGTTCAGGGATGCATATTGCCTGCATAACATAAACGAGCTGAGAAATCAAAAAACTTTTTATTACGCACATTTTACCAAATATGCCAAGATTCCGTTTTTCCCAGTTTAAAATCACCTGCTTAATACTCTTAATTCGTTGTGTCCAGTTTTCATCCACGAGGGAGGCACTGGATGTATTGCAAAAATATATTCCCAGAATCTTCATTTGTTTAACCCATCTTAATCCGTATCCTCCCTCGTTGCTATTCCGTTTTGATCCAATCCACATTGCTTCTGATTTTACTCTATTTATCTTCAAACCGGATATAATTGTAAACTCGTCTAATATCCCCAAAACAACTTTAATGTCATCTTTATCACGCAGAAACATGGTAACATCATCGGCATACAGAAGTGCCTTCAAAATCTTTTTAAACATATGCACTTCTTCTGAATCGTCAGTTTCAATTTCCAAACCTTTTACTTCAAAACCTTTTCGAAATCGGGTTGCAAGCAGCTCAATTCCAATAACAAAAGCCAGTGGTGAGAAAGGACAACCTTGTCGCACCCCACAGCTGACTTCAAAATCACTTGAGAGCCAACCGTTGTATCCAATGCAGCTTCTTGTGCTACTGAACAATACTTCTACCCAACGTAAAAAATCTGTTCCAAATCCGTATCTCTTAAAGGCATATAACATAAACTCTTTCGATATACTGTCAAATGCTTTTTTGAAATCTAAAGCAAGTACCAAACCAGGTTTTTCTTGTAATCTAAAGTGTTCAATAACATCATCTATTGTTCTCAGCGTATGAGAGACGTTTCTACCTTTAATAAAACCAACTTGATCTTCGTGTACTATGTTTTGAATAACTGGGCTTAGCCTATTTGCTAAACATTTAGCTAAAATCTTATAGTCTGTATTTGTCAAAGAAATTGGTCTCCAGTTTGATAAACTGTGTTTTGATAAGTCTTTCCCTTTGTGGATCAGGGTAATAACCGCCGATGCTTGGGTGAAGGACAGACTTCCATTCTCAAATGATTTGTTAAATGAATCAACAATAAGAATTCTTAACTTTGACCAAAAAAACTTAATAAATTCTGTGGTAAGGCCGTCCATGCCTGGTGAGGAACCATTTTTCATCAATTTAAGTGCCGATGATGCCTCTTCAACCGTTACATTTCCTTCACACTTTGCCTTCTCCTCATCACTTAACTGAGGAACATCGCAATCTTGCAAAAAGGATGTAATATTATTGTCTAAATTTTCATCAGGTAATTTTCGTGAATAAAGAGTTTGAAAATACTCTCTCTGAGCTTCCAGTATATCAAATTGATCTGTAATGACTTCACCATTCTCCAGTTCTAATCTTGGCATTAATTTAGAATGTGCACGTGATTTTTCTAAGTTAAGAAAATACTTTGTATTTGTTTCTCCTTCTTCGATCCATTTTACTCGTGATCTTGTCTGGGCACTGTGCAATTCTGTTTTTTCAATAAGTTCCAAATTCAATTTTAACTTTTCTCGTCGAAAAATAGCGTTTTTATCATCTGGGTTTTGGGCTAAATGTGATTCGCATACATTTAAATCATGTTGCAGTGTTATCTTGTCTGTTCTCTTTTTTACGGCATTTTTCTTGCTGTATTGCATAGAGATGTCCTTAATTTCCAGTTTTAGTAACTCCCAATTCAATCCCGCATGCTGTGTCGGCTGCTCAGAGAGAAAATTATCAATGGTCTGATTCATAATATCAACGTATGCCTGTTGTTTTAATAGAGAGTTGTTAAATTTCCAGTACCCTGGACCTCTGCATGTATCAGTACATTTTAGTTGTAAATAAACACCCCTGTGATCAGTCGAAGGTAGTGAATATATATTGCATTCAAGCACTTCGTCAATTACGTTATCATGTGTGTGTGTGTGTGTGGGGGTGATGGCTTGTAGGAGGAAAAAAAACTACATTAAAAGAATAAAGATTAAACCTGAAACTGACGCAGACACATTGACACTGTTTTCTTGTTAACTTTCTGAGCTTGTTTTGAATCCAACCTATCATATCTATATGTTTTTGGAATCAGGAAATGATAAAGAATAAGATGAAATCATTTTTGGATCGATTTCTTAAATTTTAATCGTAAGATTAATTAATCTATTTTCGTTAATTGTGATCACATTTTAAGAGTAAACATGACATATGTATATATTTTTAGATTCAGAATGTGATGAAGAATACGATGCAATCAATTTTAAATCTGTTTGCGAAAAATCGATTTTAATGACAACTTTAATGAGCAAACTCATTAATTAATTTTTAAGCCTTCAAGCTGAAATGCAATACCAAAGTCCGGGCTTCGTGGAAGATTACTTGACCAAAATTTCAACCAATTTGGTTAAAAAATGAGAGCGTGACAGTGCCGCCTCAACTTTCACGAAAAGCCGGATATGACGTCATCAAAGACATTAATCAAAAAAATGAAAAAAAACATCTGGAGATACCAAATTCAGGAGTTTCATGAAGATCGGCCCAGTAGTTTCTCTGAATCGCTCTACACACACACACACACACACACACACACACACACACACACACACACACACACACACACACACACACACATACACCACGACCCTCGTCTCGATTCCCCCCTATACGTTAAAACATTTAGTAAAAACTTGACTAAATGTAAAAACGAGCTACGGGCCGGACATATGGCAATGACAGAAAATTGATCGAATTATCTAGAAGCCAGACTCTGAAGTTAAAAAAATTGAAGAGAGGGGTAAGGACTTTTTGGAAAACAGGTGGGCGTAACTAAAGTTCGGAAGTATGTTATTTGGTTGGGTAACAGAGAAGAGAGAGAGAGAGAGAGAGAGAGAGAGAGAGAGAGAGAGAGAGAGAGAGAGAGAGAGAGAGAGAGAGGGGGAGAGAGA
>NC_090246.1:98718359-98720859 GCF_037325665.1 Littorina saxatilis
AGAGGGAGAGAGAGAGCGAGAGAGAGAGAGAGAGAGAGAGCGAGAGAGAGAGAGAGAGGGAGAGAGAGAGCGAGAGAGAGAGAGGGAGAGAGAGAGCAGAGAGAGAGAGAGAGAGAGAGAGAGAGAGAGAGAGAGAGAGAGAGAGAGAGAGAGAGAGAGAGAGAGAGAGAGAGAGAGAGAGAGAGAGAGCTAGAAGACAGACAAAAAACTACCCTTGTGGTTTCTGAATTTGACATTGATTGACGAAGATGCATGATTTGTAGCATGCTTGAATAGAATTGGATAAACAAAAATTAAAAAAACACCACAAAAAAACACAACAACGATAAGCCAACGTAGAACAATGGTACAGGACTGCAAACGTGTTGGGGGAACAACCCATATTTTGTTTGCGCGGGAATGCGGGGGTGGGAATTGGGGAGCAGGTGCTTCGCTTCGCCGTAACAGCCTGTATCGTTATGTAAGCTTACTTATAATTACTTGCATAGTATGCATTTGATTTTATGAATAACCACATATGTATGCTCTTCATGCCTTATCATCATCATCATCATCATCATCATCATCATCATCATCATCATCATCATCATCATCATCATCATCATCATCGTCATCTTTATCATCACGTGCTGAAGTTTTCTGACCTCCTTTTGGTGGTAAACTTTTTAACCTGTTAATGTTTAATTTTTCAATTTTATCATTGTGTGTCTTGTATCAAGAAAACAAAACTGTTTCGCTGCCGTCAACATTACAACGGTCTAGAAGAAATTTGAGTTGGATGAAACCGGAATAAAAATAATTTGTAAACAGTATTACTTTTGTTTCTGTTAAACAACGAAGGTTCGCTTATTGAACACTTAATTTTAGACAAAACAAAACATTCGCGTTTTTTGTTTCGTTTTATCTGGCAATAGACGTTACATTATAAACGAACCTTGTTGGTGTATTGATTCTGGATTGTGGAACGTTAGCAGTTTATTTATTTCTGATGTTTGATTGGACAGACAGACAGACAGACAGACAGAAACACACACACACACACACACACACACACACACACACACACACACACACACACACACACACACACACACACACACACACCCACACACACACACATATATATATGAATACGCTTACAACGGACAGATATATAGACAGATAGACAGGCAGGCAAAAAGGCAGACAGACAGTCTAACAGACAGATCGACGCCTTCAGACCAAAAAACAACAACAACAAAAACAGACTAGACAGGCACTAAGGCAGTCAGGTAGAAATGGAAAGCTTGCATTAGCCTACAAATGTGTATGGGTGTGTGTCTGTCAAACTGTCTGTTGTAAGCGTATATTATGTCTGTGGGTTTGCTACTCAGCAGTTTTGTCTTTCTATCTGTCTGTTGTTAAACATCGGTCTCCATATTGCATCATTGCTGCCTGTGTAATTGATTGTCTGTGTCTTTTAGGCGTAATTCCTGTACGCTTCTGCCTGTGTCATTGATTGTATGTGTCTTTTAGGCGTAATGCCTTTACGCTTCTGCCTGTGTAATTGATTGCCTGTGTCTTTTAGGCGTAATGCCTGTACGCTTCTGCCTGTGTCATTGATTGTCTGTGTCTTTTAGGCGTAATGCCTGTACGCTTCTGCCTGTGTAATTGATTGTCTGTGTCGTTTTAGGCGTAATGTCTTTGCGCTTCTGCCTGTGTCATTGATTGTCTGTGTCTTTTAGGCGTAATGCATGTACGCTTCTGCCTGTGTAATTGATTGTCTGTGTCTTTTAGGCGTAATGCCTGTACGCTTCTGCCTGTGTCATTGATTGTCTGTGTCTTTTAGGCGTAATGCCTGTACGCTTCTGCCTGTGTAATTGATTGTCTGTGTCTTTTAGGCGTAATGTCTGTACGCTTCTGCCTGTGTAATTTATTGTCTGTGTCATTTAGGCGTAATGCCTGTACGCTTCTGCCTGTGTCATTGATTGTGTGTGTCTTTTATGCGTAATGCCTGTACGCTTCTGCCTGTGTCATTGATTGTCTGTGTCTTTTAGGCGTAATGCCTGTGCGCTTCTGCTCTGTGTGTCAGTCTGCTGAACGGCAGCGGGTCTGTCTTTCTGTCTGTCTATTTCCAATCTGTCCGTCTATTGTAATGTGAGTTTGCTTGCCTGTGTCATGTGGCCGTTCGGCCTATTCGTTATGGTGCGCCAAATTGATATTACTATCGTTAACTGTTATATAGGGTTTTGAAACTATCGTTAACTGTTTTACAGAGTTTTGAAACTATCGTTTATAACTGTTATATAGCGTTTCGAAACTGTCGTTAGCTGTTATATAGAGTTTTTGAAACTATATATAAAAGCTAACGATAGTTTTATCAAAAGCGCGTCGGTATCGTTTCCAAATGGGAAAAACCTGAAATGCCATTGCAAAACTGTATTTTTGCTACGAAATGTACATTTCAACTAGAAACACAATTTAAAAAAACTACAACATTAGAAAAATAATGTTGAGTGTG
>NC_090246.1:98723359-98725859 GCF_037325665.1 Littorina saxatilis
GGCTGTAGATGTTTTGTATGTGTCCGAGTGTATCGATTTAAAAAAAAAAGCAATATATTTTCGCAGATCTCAGATAGTGTAAACAATCGATTACACAAAAAGGAATGCATAGATTCTAAAGGTTCAGCCCTCTCCGTGTCAACGAATCGGCTCGCCATCTTAAAACTTGCAATTATTTTACATGATAAAAGTTAACCATACCCCCACAAATCAACCATCAACAAATGAATTCATAATATACCCCCCTCACCCCTCCCCCCCCACCCTTTGCACACAAACAGTCAGGTATTGATCGTTGGTATGTGCTCAAGTGGAGATATGCCTTATGCACAGTACAGACGTCAAGACGCTGCACAGTACAGACGACAAGACGCTGCACAGTACAGACGACAAGACGCTGCACAGTACAGACGACAAGACGCTGCACAGTACAGACGTCAAGACGCTGCACAGTACAGACGACAAGACGCTGCACAGTACAGACGACAAGACGCTGCACAGTACAGACGACAAGACGCTGCACAGTACAGACGTCAAGACGCTGCACAGTACAGACGACAAGACGCTGCACAGTACAGACGACAATACGCTGCACAGTACAGACGACAAGACGCTGCACAGTACAGACGACAAGACGCTGCACAGTACAGACGACAAGACGCTGCACAGTACAGACGTCAAGACGCTGCACAGTACAGACGACAAGACGCTGCACAGTACAGACGACAAGACGCTGCACAGTACAGACGACAAGACGCTGCACAGTACAGACGACAAGACGCTGCACAGTACAGACGACAAGACGCTGCACAGTACAGACGACAAGACGCTGCACAATTACAAAGTTAAAGGATCTTCCAAAATGACAAAAATCGATAACATAGTTTCATTTGGAGAGAAATCTAAGCCGACCACTTTCTGTCGCAACATTTCAGCGGCGATTAAATAAAACAAAAAAACAAGTCATCAAAAGGTCAACGACTGTTTTGTTAAAAAAAAAGAAAGCTGAAGGACAAAATCAAAAAGTGAGACTAGACCCGAGCCGCAGTCAGTGCGTGGTACCATATACAGCACCGCATCAAAGACTATGACTTTATTGAT
Organism: Littorina saxatilis; assembly: GCF_037325665.1. Lineage (NCBI taxonomy): Eukaryota > Metazoa > Mollusca > Gastropoda > Littorinimorpha > Littorinidae > Littorina > Littorina saxatilis. The sequence continues at coordinate 98,724,461 of NC_090246.1, forward strand.
CTTTGATGGAAAAAAACAAGACCTGATGAAAACTAGTCTGGAGACTTTCCACTGGTCTGTAACCTACTGTGGTCGTGTTATTGTGAAGGGCTGCCAGAGTCGTCTCTGCTTGTTTCCACGGGTCTGTAACCTACTGTGGTCGTGTTATTGTGAAGGGCTGCCAGAGTCGTCTCTGCTTGTTTCCACTGGTCTGTAACCTACTGTGGTCGTGTTATTGTGAAGGGCTGCCAGAGTCGTCTCTGCTTGTTTCCACGGGTCTGTAACCTACTGTGGTCGTGTTATTGTGAAGGGCTGCCAGAGTCGTCTCTGCTTGTTTCCACTGGTCTGTAACCTACTGTGGTCGTGTTATTGTGAAGGGCTGCCAGAGTCGTCTCTGCTTGTTTCCACTGGTCTGTAACCTACTGTGGTCGTGTTATTGTGAAGGGCTGCCAGAGTCGTCTCTGCTTGTTTCCACTGGTCTGTAACCTACTGTGGTCGTGTTATTGTGAAGGGCTGCCAGAGTCGTCTCTGCTTGTTTCCACTGGTCTGTCACCTACTGTGGTCGTGTTTTTGTGAAGGGCTGCCAGAGTCGTCCCTGCTTGTTTCCACTGGTCTGTCACCTACTGTGGTCGTGTTATTGTGAAGGGCTGCCAGAGTCGTCCCTGCTTGTTTCCACCGGTCTGTCACCTACTGTGGTCGTGTTATTGTGAAGGGCTGCCAGAGTCGTCCCTGCTTGTTTCCACTGGTCTGTCACCTACTGTGGTGGTGTTATTGTGAAGGGCTGCCAGAGTCGTCTCTGCTTGTTTCCACTGGTCTGTAACCTACTGTGGTGGTGTTATTGTGAAGGGCTGCCAGAGTCGTCTCTGCTTGTTTCCACTGGTCTGTCACCTACTGTGGTCGTGTTATTGTGAAGGGCTGCCAGAGTCGTCCCTGCTTGTTTCCACTGGTCTGTCACCTACTGTGGTCGTGTTATTGTGAAGGGCTGCCAGAGTCGTCCCTGCTTGTTTCCACTGGTCTGTCACCTACTGTGGTCGTGTTATTGTGAAGGGCTGCCAGGGTCGTCTCTGCTTGTTTCCACTGGTCTGTAACCTACTGTGGTCGTGTTATTGTGAAGGGCTGCCAGGGTCGTCTCTTCTTGTTTCCACTGGTCTGTAACCTACTGTGGTCGTGTTATTGTGAAGGGCTGCCAGAGTCGTCTCTGCTTGTTTCCACTGGTCTGTAACCTACTGTGGTCGTGTTATTGTGAAGGGCTGCCAGAGTCGTCCCTGCCTGTTTCCACTGGTCTGTAACCTACTGTGGTGGTGTTATTGTGAAGGGCTGCCAGAGTCGTCTCTGCTTGTTTCCACTGGTCTGTAACCTACTGTGGTCGTGTTATTGTGAAGGGCTGCCAGAGTCGTCTCTGCTTGTTTCCACTGGTCTG
>NC_090246.1:98728121-98743121 GCF_037325665.1 Littorina saxatilis
GAGAGAGAGAGAGAGAGAGGTTTCGGGCAAGTGTCACAGTGAGTGAGTGCGTGCTTGTAAGAACGCGTGCGTGAAGTGTTCGTGTCTGTGGCTATGTACGCACGCTTCACAAATAACTCTTCTTTACAGGGAGGAACCATTTTTCAATTCCCCCTTCTTCTTCATGTAATATTGTTAACTGTGTCCGTTTGCGAGCTTGCTCAATATGATTGTCAAAACCGCCCACCAACTCAGTCAATTCTGCTGTCTTACACAGATTCAAGACACGTTGCACTACGTGGAACACTTCTCACGGCTATCAAGAGCACACATCACAGACTGCAACGTACACCCCACCTAACGCGAAACAAGGCTCGCTTGGTATTACAGGAACTAACATTGGCGCGAAAAGGGAAGTTAGCTTACCTGCATACCAGTGGAGTCTTGGGCCAAATAGCAAAGCTTCTTTAAACAGGGTGGGGGGCGGCGACTTGGAATCCTACAGGTGTGATCTTAATTGAAGGAAAACACACATGACTACACCCGCTTGCGCGCGCACGTGCGTACGCATACACGGACAAATGCACACATAGATGCATACACATACGCGCACTCACATACATATACACACACGCACGCACGCACGCACACACACACACTCACACACACGCACGCACGCATGCACGCACACACACACACACACACACACACACACACACACACACACACGCTGTGCGCTGCATGCACGCACACACAGACAAGCACATGCATGCTCTCTCTCTCTCTCTCTCTCTCTCTCTCTCTCTCTCTCTCTCTCTCTCTCTCTCTCAATCTCTCTCTCTCTCTCAGTCGCGCTTACACACACACATACTCTACACAAGACAGGTGTCAGTATCAAGGACTGTTTGACGAACGAAAACAATCAAGACAGAGACCCAGCAAGAAAGCAAATGCCGTCATCCCTCTTTCGTAGGCTGAACTCTACAAACTATTTCCAAATTAAAATATCTCATTATGCCAAGGTGTGAAAACTATTGCAAACATCTCATGATCTCGTGTCTCGTACTGTGGCCAAAGAAAAGCATTGGAATCTACTGCGTTTTTTTGGTTTTTTTTTCAAATTTATTTATTTCTTCTTTTAATTTATTTATTTTTTTGCTAGGGGGGGGGGGGGGGAGGGGGTATCTGGATCCGCCCCTGGCTTTACGAATATTTTGTGTGTGTGTGTGTGTGTGTGTGTGTGTGTGTGTGTGTGTGTGTGTGTGTGTGTGTGTGTGTGTGTGTGTGTGTGTGTGTGTGTGTGTGTACTTTGCTTCACGTTTCCTCACCACGATTTTCGGTGTTGAACGTTAGCCAGACAGGTGAATGTATTTGTAAGCTAGATACCTAGAATTAACGTATGCAATAAAACATATTTCATTCCATAAGAGATACATAGGCTTACATCAATAGTGTGCTCGTGTTGTAGGACCACGCTTGATACGCAAATCGCTTGCGTAAGTAGTGTGTGTGTGATTTTGTTTTTCGTAACAGCTTAGTCAAGATTACAAACAAATCGTGTCACTGAATACTTTACATACACCAGAAAACATATATCACCAATCAATAAAAAAAATAAAAAAATCGAAGTCTCCAACGTCTCCAAGTCTCTTACACACTATTTACGGAGCAAATTGAGAATATCGCGTGAACCAATCATCTCCACTTTCGTCGGAGGTGCGCAACCGAAGAGGGCTTTTTTCCACTTCCGGTATAACCGCCATCATGTCAGTCTGCACCAGAAGCGGAGATCCTCATGGTGACACTGATGAGGTGTTTTTTTCCGTGCATCACCAACCAAGCCCGAAAGTCCGTACATGCTTGCGTTGATTTGTAATTTGATGCAGTATGAAAACAACATCATGCATAGGTTGTTGCCCGAATGTCTGTCTAAATCATCATCGTTCAGCCAAGAACGCCGCCATCTCCTGCTGATACTGGTGATAGGCAAAAGCGTCAGGAGAGTACATTGTGATTTACGAGACAAGCTACGAATCCGTTGATTCTAAGGAGCTTTGTAGTCGAAAGAAAGAGGAATAAGCAACGATAAGTGCGTTCATAAAAAGAATAGAATAGATCAGTGAAGCTAAAGAAACAAGAGAGAGAGAGAGAGAGAGAGAGAGAGAGAGAGAGAGAGAGAGAGAGAGAGGGAGAGAGAGAGAGAGACAGAGAGAGAGAGAGAGAGACAGAGAGAGAGAGAGAGAGAGAGAGAGAGAGAGAGAGAGAGAGAGAGAGAGAGAGAGAGAACTCGAACTCGAAAACTTTATTACCGAGGGATGATAGCATTAGGTCCATTTGGTCCTTTCTTACAGCTAGTCCCTACTATAATACACACATGAAACAAAGAACAAATATGAAGAATTAAAAAAATTTAAAAATTACAAAATTTAAAAAAAACAATAGGGAAAGGTATAACAAAATTAAAAAAATAAAAATAAAAAGTGTGCTTGTTAATGGAAGCATACTATACACTTTCTCTTTTACACATCCTCACACACACTCGCACAAATTGTACACCGACTTAGTCATTAGAGAGGTGCTTTCGGAGCTGTCTTTTAAAAGCAGATAATGACAGACATGACTTGATATTTACAGGTAGTGAATTCCAAAGGAACGCACCAGAATAAGAAAAACTAGTTTTAAACAAATCGATGCGGGGCCTTGACAAGGCAAGGTTATTTCGAGTGTTTGAATAATATGACGGAGATGAATTGAAGAGTTGTATAAGATATGTTGGGGCGTCCTTATAGACGACTTTATATTAACATCCCAATACTTTTCATCTTTTCCTTTGTAGAGAGAGAGAGAAAGAGAGAGAGAGAGAGACAGAGAGAGACACAGAGAGAGAGAGACAGACAGACAGACAGACAGACAGACAGAAAGAGACAGATAGAAACAGACAGGTGGAGACAAATAGACAGAGAGATAAAGACACACAGAGAGACATACAGACACACAGAGAGACATACAGACACACAGAGAGACATACAGACACACAGAGAGACATACAGACACACAGAGAGACATACAGACACACAGAGAGACATACAGACACACTCAGGGAATATTCGCACTCCACATCACATAAAAACAAACACTACCGGAAAGTTGAGGCATTCACAAGCACAGACAAAAAATACATCAAGTTTGTGTATAAAGCTAAAGAGATGGGAGAAACACACACACACACACACACACACACACACACACACACACACACACACACACACACACACACACACACACACACACACACACACACACACACACACACACACACACATACTCACACACATAATTCAGAGCGCCAACAAAAACATGAAGCTTTGGCAGAAATCTGAAAAATGGTCCGGGTTTGGATGTGATGGTTCTGAACAAGATTCTCAGACAAACATCATACGCGACTCACATAATGTAATACAAAACAAAGAAACGAAAGCGATGTGGAATTAAACACGTGACATGAACAGGAAATCATAACATAGCGCATAAGGATTAATCTGAAACGAAACTGAAACGGAATATGGTTGCAAGACATGGTATACAAGTTACCCGAGAATGGAAAAGAAGCCAAATTAATCAGACTCCCTTTACAAAAAAAATACAAATAGTCGAGGAAACAAAAACAGATGATGACTGCTGAATGTTTAAGAGTACATGTGATACGAAATTGCCACGAAGTGTAAAAACAAGACATACGATACAATTCAAATTACGACGTGTGGACACAAAAAGTAAGACAATACTATACATACAAGTAATCTCTGAAGCAGATATCGGTCATCATGAACGAATTTTTAAAAAAAATCTCAAACGAAACTTGAACGGAACGAGAAAACAAGACGTTCAATAACACCAGTTAACATACGAGGGGTGAACACAAATTAATAAGACAGTACTTACTTATTGTGTAGAGCATGCCGTCCAAAGCGAACGTGGCGCTTTTGCATTTCTTGATGAACTTTTTTGGTGGGTGCTGGTGTCCCCCCTCCGCCATCCTGCCGTTCTCGGGGGTTCGAACCCGACCAGTATCCAACGATTGATAATCCAAAGAATTCCCAAAATGACTCGAAAGCGCTTAATGGCTCAATCCACGAAATCAATCACTTGCTAATTTGGCGCAATTCTTCCTCGAATCGATGACGTAATGGCTTCAGTAACTTTTTTTTTTTTTTTTACACCACCGAGATTCAATTCAGGGCTTCACTATTTTTTCTCACACCTATCGTTTGTTTTTGTTTCAGGTTAATTCAAAACACACGATCCCTCCGAAAACGATTTTCAGCTCGAAAAGCATCCTTTGAAAAGAAGATCAAAGAGCAGAAGCGGTGTGAAGTGTCTAATGTTCACCAGTCATCAAGTGTTGCTCGGTAAAGTTGCTCTTTCATACATCATTGGTGAGCATCAGGCGAGCATCAGGCGAATTCACAGTTAGTACGTGCTTAAAGGTCTGGCAAGCAGTAAATCATGACTTTCGAGTCATGCACCAGCTTGCGTGAAATTTTGTGCGCACATCAAAATGGTACTCCTGTAGATGTATAAAGTCGATCTCATGTGTCCAGTCTATTTTTACCTATCTATATACCTACGTGCTTGTATACACCTTTTCACCTATCTGTTTATCGGCCTAACTACAAACTTACTTTCCTACTTACCCACCTACAAACTTACCTACCTATACCTACCTACCTACCTACCTATCTTACCCCCCCCCCCCACCACACACACACCATAACACACAACCTCCACGTTCAAAGAAATGACACACCATTTATCACACACAACAATCTGCCTTCACTTTGTAAATCCAGCCAGTTTTTGTCAACTCTTTTACCCTTTGCATAGCGTAAAAGAAACACACCACAGCTTTTACAAAGCTTTTAAGATCAAAACAATGCAAAACAATTAACATATATGCCAGATATCTCCCGTTCAACATACTCTGATGATATTCCAGACAACAGGCTACTAACGCCGTTTAAATCCAACTGTAAGGTCCAACTCTACTACCTTTGCATAACTCACGCCCGCCGTAGAAGAAACACCCCGCAGTGTGTGTGCAAAGTCTCTGTTACCAAATCAATGCAAACTACTCCGACCGCGACAAAGAGTTCCCCCTTTCAACATAAACCGTTGAAGAAAGTTCACACCAATAGTCACACACACAAAAAACTGCAAACCCTGTTTAAACCCAAACAGCTTTGCTAAATCCAATCATCGTTACCTAACACATTTGCCGTGGAAGAATGACACTACAGCTTTTATAAAGCGTTTAAGATCAAATCAACACAAAACACTACACACAAACTGAAAAGAATGTTCCCCTTTAACACAAACCGTCGACGAAATGTCACACCAATGATCGCAAACAACAGGCTACTAACGCTGTTTGAATCCAACCACCACGGTCAAACTCTTTTACCTGTGATAGATAATTACCCGGAGAAGGAACCTAGAACAGTAGTTACAAAAGGCTCTAGAAACAAATCAGGCCCAAACACCGCACTAAGGCCTAAAAAAAAAATAGGTGTGGTTACGGTAACCCGACCTACCCTATTTTTAGGGGCCGACCCTATAACTTTGTATTACATTTGTCAACAAAAAAACAAAAAACAAAAAAAAACGAGTGCAGAAAACGCAATGAAAGCAAAATCGCCCGAGTCGCACACTTATTTCCCTGTCAAGTAGGTTTAATGTGTACACATTAGAAAAAAAAGTTTAAAAAAAAAAGTGATTGCCTACCTTCCTACCCTATTTTTTTTGGCTATGTTACCGTAACCACACCTTTTTTTTTTTTTTTTGCCTAAACGGTTTCTCCTTCTCCAAAGACTTTCCCTCTTCAACACAAACCGTTTTAACTCGCAGGCGGTTTGAATTAACTTCCGATCCAACGCGTTTCTCCTTTTCTACGCTGACATAGAACAGCCACAGAAGGCAGAGAGCATTAGTGATCTTCGGAATTAACTGATGACACACAACTTAACCAGGCGCATGATACAGGCAAGTCAACCCAACGCCAACCACACAAACCGGATTTCCAGCAAACCACGGAGAACTATTGAACTGAAATCGATGGACGCGGAAAGCTCAAAAGTTCCGACAAAGGAAAATCTAAATGTCAACTAAATTTAGAACGTCGAACTGTCTTGCGTCTTTTCTTTTATGTCTCTTTTTTTATTTCTTTTTTACTTTTACCTTAAGGCGGATTTACTATATAACCAAAAAACAAGTCACAAAGATCGAATGTTGATGACGCAGCACAACAACAAAAAACGCTTTTTTTCCTTTAGCTAGTTACCTCATAAACAAACTCGGCTGTTCAGCTATAAGGAAGTAAAGAAAGCAACATTCGTCTTAGAAAACTAAAATCTTTACAATTCTTGTTTTGTTTCGTTGCTTTAGTTTCGTGATGTGTTTTGCTTGTTCCATTTTGTTTTTCTTTGCTTGTACTTATCTTGTTTTTCTTTTGGTTGTTGTAATGCAACATCCAGTTTAAGTCCTGTCCACAAAATGCCCGTCCATCGTCATAAAACTTTGCCTTTGATACAAAAAAATCGACAAATATCGATCAACAACTGCAATGCAATGACCACCTGCAGTGAAGACATGCCTGGGAGCTCAACCCAATGAGGATTTTTATCTGAACGTCTTTTTTTCTGAATCATTCGCTCGACTTCGTGACGAGTCGGCGAAAACTGAAATCCATGAAAATAAGCTTATTGTGATATTTGTTTGTCTGTTCACTTAAAAGGCCGTTTTGGGTCGACATATGGGTGACTGTAACGTAATTTTGTCAATAACAACGTTCCAACAACTTACTTTTCTTGTTTTTTGATTCTGAACTTATTTGGCAAACCTGATAATCGACCGAGGTGACTGTTACGAACTTGATTCGACACAAACATATCCACTCTGCAGAGAGAGCAGCTAGCCATGCTATAGAGCTCTGGTCTGCGTCCAGCTAGCCATGCTATAGAGCTCTGGTCTGCGTCCAGCTAGCCATGCTATAGAGCTCTGGTCTGCGTCCAGCTAGCCATGCTATAGAGCTCTGGTCTGCGTCCAGCTAGCCATGCTATAGAGCTCTGGTCTGCGTCCAGCTAGCCATGCTATAGAGCTCTGGTCTGCGTCCAGCTAGCCATGCTATAGAGCTCTGGTCTGCGTCCAGCTAGCCATGCTATAGAGCTCTGGTCTGCGTCCAGCTAGCCATGCTATAGAGCTCTGGAAGGAGGGTAGCGCGACATTCGTGTGCGCGAGATCACTTATTGGCATTATCCCTTCGCCCGCATCCCAATTTTGCGTACGAGATTTTTACTGGAAGTAAAAAAAATGGGGAGTACAAATTTCGTGGAGGGAGTAATGTTTTCGTGCCTTGGGGAGTTCTTTTCTCGTACGAAAAAAATACTCGGAGTAAGAATTTCGTACGAAATATTTACTCCGGAGTAAATTTTTCGTGGAGTAAAAATTTCGTGTTACACCGGCAGACTCAACTTGATGGAGGTAGCTCGTTCGGTAGTTGTGTATACATACAAATATGATCAGTCGGTGTTGAAAGGTCTACATAGACCAAGTCACTTTTATGTATACGAGTGTAATTACTCGTATGTCTGCAAGTATGATTACTCTCTTCATTTATAAGAGTAAGTGCGCTCGTAACTGCTACACAAACAACCTATTATGACGGCGGCCGTCGTTTTCAAAACAGGGTCAATGCTGAAGATCTTTTGTTATGGGGATGAATTCACACTTGGACGAGAGCATATGCCTTATATACTTAGAATTAAACACCTCTTTTGGGATTGAAAGAAAGTTTCAAAACTAAGCTAAGAACTAACGGAAAACATATTGGACTACGGGAGGAACTATTGTTAGGCCTACAAACAAGTATGATGTTTGCATGACTATTTATCAAAGTTTGTACAGAGGAAAATAAATTGTACTTCCACCAGATGTACTTGATTTTACAAAATGTGTCAGGCTTGCATAGTTTACGTTTCTGAAACGACAATCGGGTTCTTCAAATAAGAGAGAACTATACCCCTATAAATAAACTATGCATTATTCTTTATGAGGACAGATGTTTTCACGAGAGAGAAAAACACAAAGCGCTGTCCTTCACTAGCGTCAATGAAACACCTGTTGGATGCAGCCTCTTTGTGACTGACAGGTCTTGTTAGCTCGTTAAACTGCCACACTATAATCTTTACACAGATAACAGGGATACACGCACAGCCACGAGCCACTAGTATTTCGAAAGATGTATCCTCCACAATAACCACACTGAAGTCTGTCCGAGAACCTCCGTGGATAGAATAGCACATACGCTTGATCAGCAATCAGCGCACACCGTCTTTCTATGACAGTCTGAAAATCGAACGTTAGAAATGTGTTTCACAATACAAACCTGAGTCATAGACAAAAACGCAACACGACGATCCGAGGCTTAATTGCTACTGACAAGGCTAACATATCATCACAATACGCACTGTGAAGTCTGTCAGACAACTCTTCACACAAAATCTAGGCTGAATCGCAACAGGCGTTCGTTTAATGCGTATCTAGATCGAACGACGACGTGTTTCGCGGTGCACAACTGAATCACACGCTAACAAACTAAATGATGCGCGCTACGATGCTTGCTAGAGTTAAGACTGATATTTATCCTTACAATAAGTCTGCCCGAATATTTTCAAGCAGAGCAATCTAGGCGTTATCTACGACAGTTGTACGCCTTCGATCAAAATCAAAGACGAAATATTGTGTTTCGCAATGCAGAACTGAGTCAATGCAACCAAACTGAACGATGCTACGATGCTTGCTATAACTAATACTAAGATGTTTTCATCACCACAGTGAAGTTTGCCGGAGAGAATTTTCAAGCAGCGAAATTCACGTGTAACCCCCAACAGGTGTAACTCCTTTGATCAAAATCGAACGACAACAGATGTGTGTTGCTATGCAGAACCGAGTCACACGCAATCAAGCTGAACGCTGCTACAAAACTTCCTATACATATAGCGAAGACTGAGATGTATCCACACAACAAGCACAGTGAAGCTTGTCCCTGTTTGCACACAAAAACCAATATCGGAGTTTTTAAATACTCATTCGAGCGTGTAACTGCTTTTGATTCGACACCTGGGCCTTCATACTTCTAACAGATGGATACACCAATACGCTGCAACATCCTTACATAAGTTACTTGTAGAACTGGTACTGTTACCCATGCATTTACAATGCGAAGTCTCTCCAAGACGACCTGAATAAAAACCTGTTTACAACGGTACCAAGATACAATAAAAGCAGAAACAAGGTTACATATCCAGTTCCGCAGTCAATGAAGAATCCTATCTCACTCCCACCCTCGTAAGTCCAGTACTGTCCATTGAAAATCGAATTACCCTGTCTATCAGTACTTGCAGGTTGGCAGGTTTTCGACGTTTAATCGAAAATAGGCCTGGCATCGCTGGCACACACAAATCACAGGTAAACACACAGGTAAACCGCAGGTGCGTCTCGCACGCCCGCGATCTCGGACAGGTATAAACTGACGGGCAAGTGAGGGCAGTGTGAGACTAAGGTGGCCGTATCACTAGCGGCAAATGGCACGGGCAGGTCACAAGAACCGTTTATCGGGCAACCTCCCTTCTCCTCCTGCCTCGCTGCCTCCGAGCTTGTTGTAAGTACGGGAGAAATCATTAGGCAGTTTAAAATGACGACGCGTGAAATATACCAGAGACTTTGACGCTGCCCCCCATTATATTCATGGCGAGAGATTGACCCCACATCAAGGCATTACATGATTGAAGGAGAAGACGCCACCTTGCCTCTGTTTATGTGTCTGTCTTCCTGTCTGCCTGTCTGCCTGTCTGTCTGTCTGTCTGTCTGTCTGTCTGTCCCTCCCTGCCCCCTCTCTCTGTCTGTCTGTCTGTCTGTCTGCCATATTACAGATTATCAGAGCCAGTGTCACTTTTAGTTTTAAAATGAACTGAAGCGGACGATATCCACATGCAGGGACAACAGCAACTGCGTACTTAGACGGCACATGAGCGCTGTATTCGATATTTGTCTCAACAACTATGTCCGTAAGATAAGGAGGGAGAAAATCCTTCAATTTTTCTTCGCGGGGGTAGAATAGGGCGGAGGATGGAAATACAGTTCCCTCATGCAGTACTGAAAATGTGCCCCCCCCCCCCCCCCCTCCCCGACACAAATCTGACGTCTCACATTAGGTTCAGCTCGATCGTCATGAGTTGAAACATCCTACTCTCCTGTTTTCTCTCTATTTCTCTCTCTGGGGTCCTCCCGCGCCATGTATCTATCTATCACCTGCGCGCGTGCCGTTACTACCTGTGTAGACTTGAAACACCTCTATCACCTGACGGCAAGCCTCCCGCCTCGCATCCTCCCTGTTATCCTTCACCCGCAGATGCAGTATCGGTCGACTTGCGTAATTTGGGAGGAAACACCTGAAAACTTAAACGGCCATTTCACACACAAATTTCAACTCGGCCTGTGAAAAATAAGGGCTAGTTCAAACGAAGGACTTACAAGATTGTTGATAGTCGGTGATGTTTGCGGCATATTTTCCGAAATAGCCATACAAGTTACGGCAATTTTCACAAGTTTCAGGCAGTTCTTGCCGTCACCTCTCCATCATCGTGAAGAAAGTCTAGCTAGCAGCTGTGCCGAAATTACAAAAAGATGTTCTGCGATTTGAACGAGCTTAAATTTCCCAATCTAAACATGCGCTGTAATTATCAAAGGTTTGGCACTGTATGCGTGCATTCAGCTAAAGCGCTACGTACGCAACACTGTGTACAGCAAAACCCTATTTAATTACATTCTCTACCGGTTCACTTCTCAGTATTGTTTGTCCGAGTGTAGATGAAACTTGTGTTACTGATGTGCTGGATAAGACATTATTTTGAAAACATCGAGTTTACAGACCTCGGCTCATATTCTTGAAAAGTCTGTAAAATTGTGTTCGTCAAAGTCAAACTGTCGTTTAACTACCACCCGGTATTTGTTTATACCGCCCGGTAATTATTTATTTTCCCCTGGTATTCATGTGAATCTGGTAGAAGGTCGGCAGCTACCAGTGTACCTTCACTCCCCTGACCCACTTTTGGAAATCTCAACAGATGGGTTCGGGTAAAGTGCATCGTCCTTTGTTTTGGATACATTCGAAATATCTACAATCAGAATACTTTATGCACAGCGTGAGGATTCGTACATTTTTTAATGACATTTGTGGGGCACTTACGTAAGCCACTTTGCAACCTGTTGCCCTGGCGTTAAACTGACGAGCAGATAATAGTCCATACATAACTCTATGATATCAAAATGTAATCAGCCTCCTACAGGTACATGTTCTACTGCACTGAGAGCAGATTGCTTATCCTTAACATATCACAGCAAATGAGTTTTCCAAAACAAACATTATCACTATTAGAGAGCAGAACAATGGTGACTGCGCGAACGAATGTTTTTATTGGAGAGAAAAAAGCAAGAAGAAATAGGCTCCCGTGACACCCCAAAACGTATCACGTGCATGTCAAAAATCAGCTTTGTGTTCATGGGTCTGCCAGACTGGTCATCATCTAGTCTAAGAACCCTTGAACCCCCATCCCCCACCCCAGACAAATTCTACTCCGCGCACACACACTTAGCACGCGTACACCGAGTGATCTATCTCAAACGTTTCTCATTGTTCACACGTACGCACACACAACAAATCTGTGAGAATCACTTTATACAATTCAAAGACCACACATGTCTCCGTGCTGCATACAATCAATCAATCAATCAATCAATCAATCAATATGAGGCTTATATCGCGCGTATTCCGTGGGTACAGTTCTAAGCCCAGGGATTTATTTTTGTATTGTTTTTATTTTTATTTTATGCAATTTATATCGCGCACATATTCAAGGCGCAGGGATTTATTTATGCCGTGTGAGATGGAATTTTTTTTACATAATACATCACGCATTCACATCGGCCAGCAGAATGCAGCCATTTCGGCGCATATCCTACTTTTCACGGCCTATTATTCCAAGTCACACGGGTATTTTGGTGGACATTTTTATCTATGCCTATACAATTTTGCAAGGAATGACCTTTTTGTCAATCGTGGGATCTTTAACGTGCACACCCCAATGTAGTGTACACAGAGTGTTATCGTTTCGCAATTTCAGCAATAAATTGCAACGCTTGATCTTCAAATGTCAAGCTGTATGAGCACGCTGTGTGTTGCTGATATAAGCTGTTTAAAGCTTGTCGGCAAATGACAGGTGTGTACAATGAATGTCAAAAATAAAGATAAAAGCAGTATCAAAGAATGAATGAAAGAACAAAAGAATTAATAACATGGAAAAAGAAAGAACGAACGAAACAAAGAAATAAATAAAGAAAGAAAGAAAGAAAGACAGAACGAAAGAAAGAAAGAAAGACAGAAAGACAGAAAGACAGAAAGACAGAAAGACAGAAAGACAGAAAGAAAGAACGAAAGACAGAAAGACAGAAAGACAGAAAGACAGAAAGACAGACAGAAAGACAGAAAGAAAGAAAGACAGAAAGACAGAAAGACAGAAAGACAGAAAAGACAGAAAGACAGACAGAAAGAAAGAGAGAAAGACAGAAAGACAGAAAGACAGACAGAAGGAAAGAAAGAAAGAGAGAAAGACAGAAAGAGAGAAAGACAGACAGAAGGAAAGAAAGAAAGAGAGAAAGACAGAAAGAAAGACAGAAAGAGAGAAAGACAGACAGACAGAAAGAGAGAAAGACAGACAGAAAGACAGAAAGAAAGAACGAAAGACAGAAAGACAGAAAGAAAGACAGAAAGACAGAAAGACAGAAAGACAGACAGAAAGACAGAAAGACAGAAAGACAGAAAGAAAGAAAGACAGAAAAACAGACAGAAAGACAGAAAGAAAGAACGAAAGAAAGAAAGAAAGAAAGAAAGAACGAAAGAAAGAAAGAAAGAAAGAAAGAAAGAAAGAACGAAAGAAAGAAAGAAAGAAAGAAAGAAAGAAAGAAAGAAAGAAAGAAAGAAAGAAAGAACGAAAGAAAGAAAGAAAGAAAGAAAGAAAGAACGAAAGAAAGAATGAAAGAAAGAAAGAAAGAAAGAAAGAAAGAAAGAAAGAACGAAAGAACGAAAGACAGAAAGAAAGAAAGACAGAAAGAAAGAACGAAAGACAGAAAGACAGAAAGAAAGACAGAAAGACAGAAAGACAGAAAGACAGAAAGACAGAAAGACAGAAAGACAGAAAGAAAGACAGAAAGACAGAAAGACAGAAAGACAGACAGAAAGACAGAAAGACAGAAAGACAGAAAGAAAGAAAGACAGAAAAACAGACAGAAAGACAGAAAGAAAGAACGAAAGAACGAAAGAAAGAAAGAAAGAAAGAAAGAACGAAAGAAAGAAAGAAAGAAAGAAAGAACGAAAGAAAGAAAGAAAGAAAGAAAGAAAGAACGAAAGAAAGAATGAAAGAAAGAAAGAAAGAAAGAAAGAAAGAAAGAAAGAACGAAAGAAAGAAAGAAAGAAAGAAAGAAAGAAAGAACGAAAGAAAGAAAGAAAGAAAGAAAGAACGAAAGAAAGAAAGAAAGAAAGAAAGAACGAAAGAACGAAAGACAGAAAGACAGAAAGACAGAAAGACAGAAAGACAGAAAAACAGACAGAAAGACAGAAAGAAAGACAGAAAGAAAGAACGAAAGAACGAAAGAAAGAAAGAAAGAAAGAAAGAACGAAAGAAAGAAAGAAAGAAAGAAAGAACGAAAGAAAGAAAGAAAGAAAGAAAGAAAGAACGAAAGAAAGAAAGAAAGAAAGAAAGAACGAAGAAAAGGGAGAAAAGACGGAGCAGGAAAAGCAAAGAAGACAAAATAACAAAAACAACAACAAAGAAGAAAGTCATTCCGCTCGGGTAATTCAATCGACGGCAAGTCCTCTTACGACGTTCCCGGGAGATGTAAAAAGAACGTGATCAATTCTCAGCGTTTGAAAGTCGATGATGCCGCAGTTTGTGGTTCGGAAGACCGACTTTGTTGGACTGAAATATCATGGCAAAATACACGCCACGCCAAAAACCACAGTGTCGATACTTACTCTTACTGAATAAAACATGTCCACATCCTAGCTGTCAATGAAAAGTGTCAGATTCAGTATACTTATTGTAATGACGACATTCCCCACCTTTTTGACACGGCATAGTATGAAAGAGACACTGTCGATGCTCGTTCTACATCATGTACGGTGAAACAGTTTCTGGTCGAAGAATTGAAGAGATTCTGTAACCCAAACGTCATGACATGATAATATATACAACGAGACAGTGTCAATGATCGTCTTTCAAACCTGTCTGCTTTTTGTCTGATGAAACAATTGAGTGTATGTTGCTTTTGCGAAGAGATTTCCCTCAAAGTTCGTGACATGCTATACATACAGAGGCTTTACAGTGTAAATACTCTTTGTATCTATAAAAGTGCCAACAGCCTGTAAAAGAACGTTTCAGGTCAAGCACAGACATCCACCTGAGCTTGTGACTTGATATTCAAAGAGACACCCCTCAATTTTCATATATAAATACATGCCAGTAGACATCCACTTAAATTGCTGCATGAAATGTACAAAGCATACACCCCCCAGCTTTCTGCATGACACATATGCCAGGATGCATCCCGCGAACTATCTGCATGCTGTATACCACTGAGACATATCCCTTCTTTGTTTTAGTATATTAGCTATGAAATGATGAATATCTCTGAGGGAAAAGACACAACCCTCAATTTCGTTACATGACATAATTATGTAAAGAAGCCCCCCTCCCCTTCAACTTTGTGATATATGTCATTTGCCAAGAAACATTCCTCAATTTTGTTAAATGACAGTTTGGTGTTTGGATGCTGAATAGGAAGGTAGCTGTTTGATTTATTTTGTCAATTATATAGTGCGTTTTCCGAAGATGTGGCTGGAAAATCCACTGT
>NC_090246.1:98748121-98753121 GCF_037325665.1 Littorina saxatilis
TCCTGAACTCAGTTCAAAATGAGTTCGGCTCATTCTCTCCCTGACAGGATGCCTTGGTTTTCCTTGTCTGGCGAGGAAATCGATTTTTTACATATTTAGATCTTTTCGTAATGTGTTATGGATGTAAGCAGATTCGCGATCGTCGATAATGATTTTTCATGGTGTTGTGTAATTTTTAAATTACAAAGGAATTTATATGTAAGACAGTTACTGTGCAAACAACTCTAAATATGGCAAAAGTGTCACGTGATAATCAACCGTTTGGTTTCGGCACTCGCTGGAGCAGACGATTTTTTGACAGTGAAGCAACCATATATTACGGTCTCCTTCCGGCAGCAGTCCCAATATTTCGACTTGTTTTGACCTTAGAACGATGTCTTTATCATAACTGTGAAGAACAGAACGGAGATCACAGTCGAAGTCGGCCAATCTGCAATCATTTTCGTCTCGCGAACACTGTTCGTAAGGCAAAAATACAACATTTTGTCAAGCTGTGTAACTCACAGAATGAAACTGAACGCAATGCAATTTTTCAGCAAGACCGTATACTCGTAGCATCGTCAAGTCCACCGCTCATGGCAAAGGCAGTGAAATTGACAAGAAGAGCGGGGTAGTAGTTGCGCTGAGAAGGATAGCACGCTTTTCTGTACCTTTCTTCGTTTTAACTTTCTGAGCGTGTTTTTAATCCAAACATATCATATCTATATGTTTTTGGAATCAGGAAACGAGAAGGAATAAGATGAAAGTGCTTTTAAATTGATTTCGAAACAATAATTTTGATCATAATTTTTATATTTTTAATTTTCAGAGCTTGTTTTTAATCCAAATATAACATATTTATATGTCTTTGGAATCAGAAAAAGATGAAGAATAAGATTAACGTAAATTTGAATCGTTTTATATATTTTTTTTTTTTTTACAATTTTCAGATTTTTAATGACCAAAGTCATTAATTGATTTGTAAGCCACCAAGCTGAAATGCAATACCGGAGTCCGGCCTTCATCGAAAAATGCTTGGCCAAAATTTCAATCAATTTGATTGAAAAATGAGGGTGTGACAGGGCCGCCTCAACTTTTACAAAAAGCCGGATATGACGTCATCAAAGGTATTTGTCGAAAAAAAAACCATCCGGGGATATCATTCCCAGGAACTCTCATGTCAAATGTCATAAAGATCGGTCCAGTAGTTTCGTCTGAATCGTTCTACACACACACACGCACAGAGAGACAGACAGACAGACAGACACACACACACACACACACACACACACACACACACACACACACACACACACACACACACACACACACACACACACACACAACACGACCCTCGTCTCGATTCCCCCTCTATGTTAAAACATTTAGTCAAAACTTGACTAAATGTAAAAAAGAAGAAAGAAATGTGACAAGAACGGTATAGGAAAAATCCAACATCTAGACAGCTTCCCAAACATATGTGACGAAATCGATCACATAAAATGTGGTTGGATTTTATTATAACTTATAGTCTTCTCGTACGTCTATGATGTCCTGATTTTTATTTTTTTATTTTGCATTTCAGTACAGAGGTCAGATTTGTAAACCAGCAATACATTATCTCTCTGTCTCGCTTGTACTCTCTCTCTCTCTCTCTCTCTCTCTCTCTCTCTCTCTCTCTCTCTCTCTCTCTCTCTCTCTCTCTCTCTCTCTCTCTCTCTCTCTCTCTCTCTCTCTCTCTCTCTCTCTCTTTGTCTCACACTCTCTCTCTCTTTCTCTCTCTGTGTCTCTCTCTCTCTCTCTCTCTCTCTCTCTCTCTCTCTCTCTCTCTCTCTCTCTCTCTCTCTCTCTCTCTCTCTCTCTCTCTCTGTAATGTAAGTATTGTAGTAGTAGTAGTAGTAGTAGTAGTAGTTTTTATAGTAGATTTAGTCCCTCTTTAGGGCGAGGGCCAGATGCAAAAAAGTATACCAATGCTTATTCTGTTACCCTCGTAAAATAAAGAATTGTCATTGTCATTGTCATTGTCATTGTCATTGTCATTGTCTCTCTCTCAAATGTTTCATCGCTCAATTCTCACATAGAAAGGCTTTGCACGGTGTTCATTCATCATAGTTTGACTAATGACTTCAATAAGCGGCTTCTAGTAATTCCTTCTTTCTTATCCCTTTCAAAAGTTCACATCTTCATCCGTAGGCTTTTCAGTTTTATTGTATGTATGGCCTGTTTATTTGAAGAAAAAAAACCTGAAGGACGCACATATAAATGTTTCACAACAGAGAGGCTAAAATTTCAACTAATTTTATTGAGACGCCAAAAAACGTGACTTAACAATACAGTTCTTCCCGCGTACACAATAATGGTTACCGCCACAGACCTATCTAGGCTGTTACGTGGAATAAGAGCCTCTGTTTACTTTGAAAAACAACAAATAATCAACTGTGATTAAACGAATTGTTTTCCTTTACTTAAAAAATGTTATTATGTATTTGTTTGTGCAGAACTAATTCAGCAGATTGATATAGGTGTCACTTTGGAATTAATTCAACAACTAAAAGCCCACTCCACGCAAGAAGCCGTTTACGAGCAGCTTACACGAGACAGAATGTACCTTTAAAACATGCGTAACTTGTTTCTCCACGAAGCAACACCCGGCAGCTCATCGGACGAGCGTCTAGAAAACGCATGCACAGAGCTTATTCAGCGGCTTAGGCGTTATTTTAACGTGTCTAATGTATGACATGAGACAGCTGTGGCATTATTTATTTTCGGCTAAGAAAAAAGATCACTACCGAAGAAAAATAACAAGAAAACAACCCAAAGGTCTGGGTTTGTTATTGCCGTTGAGATCTTACCGGGCTTTTTCCCCCAAGGCTAAAAATATGCAACATGATTATCCACCAACAGAAAACTCGCAAAAGACGTCTATAAATGTATCTACAACCAATGCAAAATAATGCAACCTGTTGTGAGTAAGCTTATATATATGAAAATATATTCACGAGTATTAAGAACTACATAAAAATGTAATCCAGGATTCCAACTTTCTGCCCCCCCCCCCCCCCCCGCCCCCCCCCCCCGCCCCCCCCCCCCCCCCCCCCCCCCCCCCCCCCCCCGCCCCCCCCCCCAAAAAAAAATAATAATAATAATAATAATCACCACACACATAAATCACATTCACAAGAATCGCCAGAAGTGTAGCCAAATTCACAAACCTCCAATAACGAACTGGACCCAATCAGCAACACTACTTATCACACGGCCAGATGACAGGTTTGACCGGCGGACACTTATTAGCGCGGAATCACTGTCACAGATGTTAGGCCAAACACGCGCAGCAAATCACAGGCTTCACAGAAGCACACACACAGAGAGAGAGAGAGAGAGAGAGAGAGAGAGAGAGAGAGAGAGAGAGAGAGAGAGAGAACACTTTCGCCCGCGCGTGCGACAAGTGAAACCGACAAACGCAGTATAGATTCAAAACCTTCTCCACAGAGACTTTCTCTGTCGTCGCCTGATGACAAAGACTCGAAGAGATGGACGCTGATGCGATAGCGAGGGGAAAATGCGTGTGTGCGTACGCGCGCGGGTATGTGAGTGTGTGAGTGTATGTGTGTGTGTATGCGTGGGCGGATATAGTGTTGAGTAATCAGTCGTAGCAAAACGACCAATCATGGGTATGCGTGTGTGTGTGTGTGTGTGTGTGTGTGACAGACAGACCGACCGACAGACCGACAGACAGACAGTCATACAGACAGTCAGACAGACAGTCAGACAGACAGACAGACAGTCAGACAGACCGACCGACCGACCGACAGGCAGAGAGGCATACAGAGAGTGAGAGTTTGCTTTTTTGAACGTCTCTCTTTCCAGTTTCCGCCTTCCTTTCTCTGTGTATGTATTTCAAATACAAGAGTCTGGCTAGTCTTTCACGGGTCGCAGAGTGATTGGACGAATCCCACACTTAACTACAGGGGCGGGTAGTGTATTGTGTCGGGTATTATTTGGTGTACTTTAGCGGCCAGTTAGCTGCATCAGCAGTGATACGAGATTGTTGTTGTTCCGTTTGTTAGATGCGTGACAGTGCACAGCTGTCGGCGCTGGTCTTGGTGGTATTGCTTTCAGTGTAGAGGTTGCTGACTCCGCAGACCCTTGCTACCAAGTTGTCTTCCTCTCGGACGCCCTTTCAATCCTTCAGGCCCTAGAGAACGACAAACTCCCACAGCTGGCCAAAGCATTACAGATGGTCAGACAAACCAGAAGAGTTGTCCTCCAGTGGATACCAGCACACTGTGGGATACCAGGAAATGAAAGGGCAGATGAGCTAGCAAAAGAAGGAGCCGTGGAAGACCAACCTGAAAACAGTGTCAGCTTTATTGAGCAGAAGACAATCATCAAGGCATTGATGAGGCCAAGGTCATCAGGCTGCGTACTGGCCACAACAGGCTCAATGCTCACATGAACCGAAAGTTCAAGCTGGCGCCATCACCAACCTGTGCCTGCGGTCAAGAAGACCAAACAGCGGAACACATCTTACAGCGATGTCCCTTACTAGATGAGGAACGAAAAGAAGTGTGGCCGTCACCACCTCCCTTGCAGACCAAACTATATGGCAGTTGACAGGAATTGGAGAAAACGACAACATTTATCACCAGTGCTGGACTGATCGTGTAACCTCTGCGAACGCCAAGAAGAAGAATAAAAAGAGGTTGCTGATGGTAGTGGACGCTGTGTCGTCGTTGTTGGCATATGTCCCTCCACTGAGAGAGAGAGAGAGAGAGAGAGAGAGAGAGAGAGAGAGAGAGAGAGAGAGAGAGAGAGAGAGAGAGAGAGAGAGACTCAGATTCAGACTCAGAACTTTATTACAAAAGGATAAAGGTTTTAGGCAAAGCCTATTCTTCCAACCTGTCCTTTATACAACACATACAGACAGACGGACATAAAAAATACAAATACAAATTCAATCATACAAAATACAGAAATACATTGTATGGAATGCAACACAATGTGCATTTAAGGAATTA
>NC_090246.1:98758121-98795621 GCF_037325665.1 Littorina saxatilis
TTTGGACTGCACGATCTTGTCCGTGCGCACTTGGTCTTGTGCTTGCGTGTACACACGAAGGGTGATAAGGCACCAGCAGGCCTGCACGTAAGTTGACCTGGGATATCGGTAAAATCTTCACCTTAATTACCCGTCAGGTGCGGCCGGGATTCGAACCCACGACCTTCCGCTTTGGTAAGTCTTTTTTTTTTTCAAAATGATATTTTTTGTCCATCAAAAAGAAAAAATCAATGCGCATCTTGTGTGCTAATTTCTACTTTTTAGAGTGCTTAGATAAGCAGATATGAACAAGTAAGTCCACAACCAAAAACAACTTTTTAAGTGTGCATGAATGTTTTGACAAAACCAAGTAAGTCCAAGGGGTTCCCAATTTTCCTATAATGATAGTTTTAAAATTCTTGTCAGACGACCCATACAGAAAATACGTCATTTTAAGTTTAGAACTCACAAATGACGTCATTTAAAGTTTAGAACACACAAATGACCTCTTTCGATAAGGCGAGACATAATGACGTCACCTTATGACGTTTTATTTTAAACATTTTTCTTCTCTATCTATATGTAATTCTGCTGACGATCCTTGTCTCTCTCTCTCTCCCCCTCCCTCTATCCCTCCCTGTCTCTCTCTTTTCCTCCCTCCATCTCTCTTTCTATCCCTCCCAACCTCTCTCGCAATCTCTCTCCCTCTTACTCTCTTCCTCCTTCCCTAATTCCTCTTTCCTTTTATTTATCTCTCTCCCTCCATCCCCCCCCCCCCCCCCCCTCGACCCTGATTTCTTTCCCCTCTCTCACTCTCTCCCTGTTTAGTCTCTCTCTCTCTCTCTCTCTCTCTCTCTCTCTCTCTCTCTCTCTCTCTCTCTCTCTCTCTCCATCTTGTGCAAATTCGTAATGTTAACGTTATTTTCACTGTTTTGTCATTTATCTTGACAACACTTCTTCTTTAGCAGCCATGCTTGCACCAAAACTAGCACCCCTACTAACAAGTAAAATGCCGCAAGAATATTCGGATTGACTTTGACGTCATACTGGCAAAAACATTGCATTCTCCTTGGTTATAGCGTCATAAAGGTTCTTGTGATTGGTGGATGGACTTACTTGGTTTTACCAGCAAATTGACATGTAATTTTTTTGGAGAAATGTTTGAAGTTGTGGACTTACTTTTCTATATCTCCTCATCTATTTATTTTACAAAGTCAAAATTTACACACAGGCTGCTTCTTGATTTCTTAGTTTTGATGAACAAAAAGATATCATTTTTGGGAAAAAATGGACTTACTCGGTTTTGTCAGCACATGGCAGATGTACTTTAAACAGTTTTTAAGGTGTGGACTTACTTTTTTATATCTCCTTATCTATTTATTTCACAAAGTCACAATTTACACATAAGGTGCGCCTTAATTTCTAAGCTTTGATGAACAAAAAATATCATTTTTGAAAAAAATGGACTTACTCGGTTTTGTCAGCACACGGCAGAAGTCAGGGTTATGTCTTGAAGACGTCACATGGCGTAAGAGGGTTAGACGTCACGCGAAGGAATTACTGAAAGTCTCGGTCATTGTTATTTTGAGCAGGCCGAGACTAGTTTTTTCTTCGAAATCGGCCATTTCCACGTGCGAATGAGCAAACGGCAGTGGTAATGTTGCTAAATTTAGCCCTCGACTTGGCCATTCGGATTACTGTACAGTCAGTCGACTGCGGTTGTCCGCGGGTGTCGGTGATTCGCTCATGAAACGCGCTTTTCGGTGACCCGGCGATCAACCACAGTCGATCGACTGGGCAGTTGATCGACTGTCAGTCGGTTCACTGCTATCTTATGAAACTGGCCCCAGGTGTACGACATTTTTACTCCCTTGTCCCCTGTTAGTCTTGGTGGTGGAAGGGGTGGAAGGAGGGTAGCGCGACATTCGTGTGTGCGAGATCACTTATGGGCATTATCCATTCGCCCGCATCCCATTTTTGCATACGAAATTTTTACTGGAAGTAAAAACAAGTCGCGTAAGGCGAAAATACAATATTTAGTCAAGTAGCTGTCGAACTCACAGAATGAAACTGAACGCAACGCAACGCAGCAAGACCGTATACTCGTAGCATCGTCACTCCACCGCCCGTGGCAAAGGCAGTGCACGTGGAATTGACAAGAAGAGCGGGGTATTCGTTGCGCTGAGAAGGATAGCACGCTTTTCTGTACCTCTCTTCGTTTTAACTTTCTGAGCGTGTTTTTAATCCAAACATATCATATCTATATATTTTTGGAATCAGGAACCGACAAGGAATAAGATGAAAGTGTTTTTAAATTGATTTCGAAAAAAAAATTTTGATAATAATTTTTATATATTTAATTTTCAGAGCTTGTTTTTAATCCGAATATAACATATTTATATGTTTTTGGAATCAGCAAATGATGGAGAATAAGATAAACGTAAATTTGGATCGTTTTATAAATTTTTATTTTTTTTTATAATTTTCAGATTTTTAATGACCAAAGTCATTAATTAATTTTTAAGCCACCAAGCTGAAATGCAATACCGAACCCCGGGCTTCGTCGAAGAGTACTTGACCAAAATTTCAACCAATTTGGTTGAAAAATGAGGGCGTGACAGTGCCGCCTCAACTTTCACGAAAAGCCGGATATGACGTCATCAAAGACATTTATCAAAAAAATGAAAAAAACGTTCGGGGATTTCATACCCAGGAACTCTCATGTCAAATTTCATAAAGATCGGTCCAGTAGTTTAGTCTGAATCGCTCTACACACACACACAGACAGACAGACAGACGCACATACACCACGACCCTCGTTTCGATTCCCCCTCGATGTTAAAATATTTAGTCAAAACTTGACTAAATATAAAAATGGGGAGTAAAAATTTCGTGGACCGGAGGGAGTAATTTTTTCGTGCCTTGGGAGTTCTTTTCTCGTACGAAAAGTGTACTCGGAGTAAGAATTTCGTACGAAATATCTACTCCGGAGTAATTTTTTCGTGGAGTAAAAATTTCGTGTTACACCGGTTTGGGATAATAGCAGCATACCACTTGTACTTATGCCAAACAGTCTGGCTGCTTTCTAGGATGAGTCTATTTGTTTTGATTGTTTGTAAATGTATTTTTGCAAACAGTTTAATGTTGTAAGATTACACCAATGTCAACATACATTCTTCAGGTGTGTGTACTTCGCATGTAACGTTTATTTGGCGCCTGGTTACTTGAAAACCAGCTAAAGGCACATGCTGCTGTTTTTTCCACGATGTATCTTTAAATTCAAAAACAGAAACTTTGAATCATCTCCCGGTTGTACTTGCTCTGAGAAAGCAGGTGTCTCTAAAACACGCCTTTTTAAGTGCTTTCAGCTATGGGCAATAAACTGTAAAGCGCGATGTTTACTGTTTCAACAAAAAACAGAAACAGTAAAACGAAAACACACCAGACGCAACTGCAAAATGGCATTTACCATTTGGATTTGAACTTGTTTTGAGAAAAGCAACTGGCAGCTGAAATTGTCTTTGAGAACGTTTACACACTTTTGTTGTGTGCGTGAAACAAATGCAACACCAAGAAACGCAGCCACAATGGTAAAAACTAAAATTGATGAATACAAAATAACGTCAACACAACAACAAAATTGCATTTGTCAAGTTTGTTTCAACGTGCAGATTATGTTTTAAAAGCATCGTTGCTAGTGCGTGAACTCGTTTACAAAAAAACAAACACTTGTTTTGGGTTGTTGTTGTTGTTTTTACGAGGACCAAAACGAACACCCTACCACCCCCCCCCCCCCACACACACACACACACATACACACTAATATGCAAGCCCATCCTTGCCGCTCCCCCACAGAAACAAATTCGTGCCAAGAGCCCATACACCTGGAAGCCAAACACCCCCTTGGAGAACACGTAACTTAACTGTAATGTCCGTTCCAATGAGCCTGCGCACGGACGAGTTCCAAACAACCAAATGGCACACTCGCACACTTCCGGCCCCTACATCACCCCCTTCCACCCCCCACCCCATTACACACACTGAAATCTACTGCACTGCACCCACGCTAATGATGACAGCATTCAGTTATGGAACTTGACACTGGTGCAAGAAGGGCATGGACACGACAGCGAGTTACGTGCCGATGTTATAAGCGCGCGAGCTATAATAGAACGCTTTCTGACAGTGCGTGACACGAGTGCTACTGGAAAAAACAGCAAACCGTGTACTAGATGTATACAACTTGAAGAGAAGCAAGTTTTCAGACTGTCAAGAAATAAAAGAACGCCCATGTTCAGAAAGGGTGACGTCACCTACACGTATAGTCCGTGCAGAAATGTCCACACTTTTATCACAAAGAGCCAATGAGAAATAACATAACGGTACCACAGGGTCAGCGGTGTTAACTGACACATGTCTCTAATATACCACTTTTGTAATACTGAATACATGACACTACATTACTGCCCACGTCACTGTGGTTTTATAACATTCTCAAAATGGACCAAAATGTAAACAAACTGCACAGTGCTCACTGACTCCCACTTCAAGCCGCATTTCTTAACATTTCAAGGAAGAATCAGTAATAGCACATTGTTAAACAGGTGCACAGAAATGACAAATAGTCTGGGGATGTACAATACTATCATGGTGACCACAATGACTGTTTTCGCAGAAATGGACAGAAATGATGAAGCATACGTCAAGCACTTGTATTCATATTGAACACCTGCGACCCTAAAACAAGCTACTGTGCTCTGAATAAGGTAAAGGGAGTGTTCTCTGTTATTTTAGATCGTCTGTTCAATATCTAAAAATGTTGACACATTTTTCAAACGAAGCAACATTTGAAACCTTGTCCATATGTTTCATACACTTCTTCTGCACAATCATGAAGTGATACACATGTGTATTGGTATATGTCATTAAACTATGTTTATTACCCGCATTACAGTCGCCATGCCGTGGGCGTTTAGTTCTAAGATAAGAACATGGTCCTTGAGAAGGTATCAATCAAGGTAGTTGATAGTTCTGTTATAGAAGTATGTTCAAGTTGCAAAGATAAGGTCATTATCATTGTTATGGAGTGGTATAGCCCGGTTTTTAGACAATCATAAATGCCTCTACACAACTCTATAAATTTAGTATTTGTTTACAGACTTGAATGTAATCTGAATAGTTGTCCGCTACCGTAGCTTACAAGGCACAAGCGCACACGCACTCACACACGCAAAAACCTGGTGTTAAATGGATCTTGACACTGCCAAGACTAATTATTATTAGTTTACAAAGCTTTTTACATCACAAAATCATTTCCGGGCTTCGACCAGTACCCTAGGCCGACAACACCGCAAGAAACTCTACAGTCCAAGACGCAGACACCTTTTGGCTCAAACAAAGCAGCTTAACAGGTAAGACGAATAGGTATTCTACTGTACGTTACCCTACTGCCATCTTTCGGCTTTCAAGATGTTGGTATGGCTGTAAGTCCTTCAGACGACTGACAAGGGTGCACCAGTCCTCACGACACCGCGACCATTGCTTGACGTAGTCCTTGATCCTTCCAGTTCGTCTCGGCGGCTAACTGTAGAACCCTGCCAGCTCTCCATGCCATGGTCATGTCCACAAGCCGCAGTTGACTGGTTCAGTTCAGCCTCCGGCGATGAAAACCCCCCAGTTGGAACACTGTAAAGTTTATAGTCCATAAATCAACTTGTCTTTAGTTTCTTTCACTCGCACAATAAAAATACTCACTCGTCCAACATATTAAGCTGCATGAGCCAATATAATTATTTACACGTTAATTCCTGTTTTCTAAAGCCAAGAAAACGTTACGTAAAACCCTCACATGTTTAAGCAGTGTAGCACAATAGCTTAGGCCTACACAATAACGTTAAACACAGAACCAGTCACTCTTCTCACATACGACAACATGACATGAAAATATAACCGGTTTCAAACATACCTCAAAAGAGTGTAAAGCCAACATTTAGTACAGTCGCCGGCCTGGCATGAATATGAAAATGGAAGATATCATGTAAGCTGATAGGGAAAGTTCGTCAGTCTTCATCCTTCTTCAGTCAGATACCTAAAACAGGAGCCCGTCTGCTAAAGTGTTACGAAAAACATGAGTCGAGCTTGGCTCCTTGACGGCGACTGATTTTACAAAGTCGTTCTTGCTATGACATTGCCAGTGAGCTGTCGCCTGCATTACTTGCACGTGAAAACCTTGTCAGTTACACAAAGGTTCAACTGCGGTCAACGCGACGGTATGCAGCCTATAGCCCTTTCCAATGTCTGACCATCGCTATAGTCTATTCTATTTACAACAATACACATTACCCCAGATACGAGTAAACCGCTTCGTAACATCACCCCCTTTCCTCAAAAGAAAATGAATTGTTGAAAAAACGATGAAATTTTCTGAATCTCGATCAGAGATTATCCAAAAAGTCAAAAGAATTATACACTGGGGTTATGTTCAGAAGCTGTTTAAAAAAATTATCATGAATGAAACTCGTGTGAGACCTTGGCCTTGCAAGAATATGCCAGTCAACACATCAAATCAAAAATCAAATCAAATCTGAAAATGTTACTGGATAAACAGGACAAACAAAACAATCATTCACACCCGTGTAAGCGCACGTGCCTTGAGATAGAAAACAATACTGCTAAAGGGTCAAACCAACAAACACTATTGGGCGCCAGATGTTATGGTCCCTTATTGGGCGCCAGATGTTATGGAGTGGTATAGCCCGGTTTTTAGACAATCATAAATGCCTCTACACAACTCTATAAATTTAGTATTTGTTTACAGACTTGAATGTAATCTGAATAGTTGTCCGCTACCGTAGCTTACAAGGCACAAGCGCACACGCACTCACACACGCAAAAACCTGGTGTTAAATGGATCTTGACACTGCCAAGACTAATTATTATTAGTTTACAAAGCTTTTTACATCACAAAATCATTTCCGGGCTTCGACCAGTACCCTAGGCCGACAACACCGCAAGAAACTCTACAGTCCAAGACGCAGACACCTTTTGGCTCAAACAAAGCAGCTTAACAGGTAAGACGAATAGGTATTCTACTGTACGTTACCCTACTGCCATCTTTCGGCTTTCAAGATGTTGGTATGGCTGTAAGTCCTTCAGACGACTGACAAGGGTGCACCAGTCCTCACGACACCGCGACCATTGCTTGACGTAGTCCTTGATCCTTCCAGTTCGTCTCGGCGGCTAACTGTAGAACCCTGCCAGCTCTCCATGCCATGGTCATGTCCACAAGCCGCAGTTGACTGGTTCAGTTCAGCCTCCGGCGATGAAAACCCCCCAGTTGGAACACTGTAAAGTTTATAGTCCATAAATCAACTTGTCTTTAGTTTCTTTCACTCGCACAATAAAAATACTCACTCGTCCAACATATTAAGCTGCATGAGCCAATATAATTATTTACACGTTAATTCCTGTTTTCTAAAGCCAAGAAAACGTTACGTAAAACCCTCACATGTTTAAGCAGTGTAGCACAATAGCTTAGGCCTACACAATAACGTTAAACACAGAACCAGTCACTCTTCTCACATACGACAACATGACATGAAAATATAACCGGTTTCAAACATACCTCAAAAGAGTGTAAAGCCAACATTTAGTACAGTCGCCGGCCTGGCATGAATATGAAAATGGAAGATATCATGTAAGCTGATAGGGAAAGTTCGTCAGTCTTCATCCTTCTTCAGTCAGATACCTAAAACAGGAGCCCGTCTGCTAAAGTGTTACGAAAAACATGAGTCGAGCTTGGCTCCTTGACGGCGACTGATTTTACAAAGTCGTTCTTGCTATGACATTGCCAGTGAGCTGTCGCCTGCATTACTTGCACGTGAAAACCTTGTCAGTTACACAAAGGTTCAACTGCGGTCAACGCGACGGTATGCAGCCTATAGCCCTTTCCAATGTCTGACCATCGCTATAGTCTATTCTATTTACAACAATACACATTACCCCAGATACGAGTAAACCGCTTCGTAACAATCATGATGCGTGTCATGATTTGCAAACGAAATTACTCTTCCCATACGAGTGTCCTCACGGCACGCTAATCCCAGATTATACAAATAAGAATGATTTAGATAACTGGAGGCGGCTTGCACGTGCATGTAAGTGAACTTATAATAACTGCTACGCTACAGTGTGCGGCATATGCATGTTCTACGTTCTCTAGATTGAAAGTTCTGCATGATAGATCATTTGGTATCTCTGATGACTGAGTCTGCGTTGTGATTTTTGACGTCTCCATTTTACAGGGTGTACACCGGACGAAAACAATGTCAACTACGCGTTTAAGAAAGACATAGAACCCGAAGGTGAATACAAATATGAAAACAAGCAAACACATTTTTCTTCCAGCCAAAAATGTCCAGGCCGTATATTTTTAAACGTGCTGCCAAGCAGGTTACGTGCACCACAGCACAAAGCATCCTGTACCAGTATGAGCTATGGCCAGAGATTGATTTTTTTGGCGGCAGAAATCATCGTCTTATGTCCTGTGACATTCACGAAGCGACGGAAGAGCTGTTATTATAAATGTACGAACGTTATAGACATGCCCAAAGGGTATTTGTCAGGGATGAAATCATTCCTACCGTCGTAGTCCTGAAAGAGAAAATGTGTCACAACCAAAGGCAACCGTTGATTGCTTTCTCGTCGTCTTTCTTAGCAAGAAGACAGAGCACAAAATCTATTTTTGTGTGTACTTGTGTGTGTGTGTGTGTGTGTGTGTGTGTGTGTGTGTGTGTGTGTGTGTGTGTGTATGTTGTGTTTGAGAGAGTGTGTGTGTGTGTGTGTGTGTGTGTGTGTGTGTGTGTGTGTGTGTGTGTGTGTGTGTGTATGTTGTGTTTGAGAGTGTGTGTGTGTGTGTGTGTGCGTGTGTGTGTGTGTGTGTGTGTGTGTGTGTGTGTGTGAGTGCATGCATGCATACGTGCGTGTGTGTTTGCGTGAATGCGTGCGTGCTTGTGTGCGTGAGTGTATGCGTATATGCGTCAGTGTTTGTGTCTCTGTCTGTGTAATGGTGTTTGTGCGTGTGTCTGTGTCGTGCTTTGTCTAAGCACACAGCAAAAAGGATGTGGGCGTCTCAAACGAATCCTTCCATTCCGTCCAACAAAACACGCAGTGTGTAATGTCTATAGTTCTGTTTGCATAAAAACGACCGCAGACTCCTCAAATAAGCGTGATCGCTAAGGACAGAACAAAAGCAAGAAAATCCTTAGAAACACCCGACAAACAGAGGAAGGTGTACATCAAACGATGCTTAGCTAAACACTTCATTTGCTCGCCCCCTTTGCGCAGAAGCGCCACTCGTTTGGGGCAGTATGGAGGTTGCGGATGAAACGATCTCGTGACAAGTACGACAATATCTCAGATTGAAAATATATTACCCGTTCTAACTCCCCCCTCCCCTCCCCCCCCCCCCCTTCCACAAACTGGCTCACGGGAGACAAATGATTGTCACAAAACGAGATGTTATGAAGTTATCGTACTCGGCATTCCGTCGTTCTCCCCGCAACCTCCACAGTAATGTTCTTAAAAAAAGCAGCAACGCGTGCACTAATTGAAGAAAAGTAAGCACTGCGGGTAAATTAATCATTCTCATTCGTCTGAAGAAAGGCTCGTGAGATAATTAGCTGTAATTTCGATGTCGATTGGTAAGACAAGCCGGGTGACAAACCGGTTGACAAACCGGGTGTTGTAAAATGTTAAACGAGGTACAGTGTTACCTGTGATGAACGGGCACCCTTGGGACCAGCAAAACGTGTCCCTGCATTGCAGGTGGCCTGTCATGACAGGTATATTTTGGTAGAGATAATAGACAAAGGGACCTCAGAAAGTGTCCTTTTAAGGGAGGTGTCCTCTCATCGGAGGGGCCACACATCGCAGGTACCTCTGTAGTGTACAGTGCTTATTCTCGAAACCCTGCTTTCGGCTTTTTTGCTAGTTTGTTGTTGTTGTAGTTGTTGCTGTTGCTGTTGTTGTTGCTGTTGTTGTTGTTGTTGTTTTTGTTGTTGTTGTTGTTGTTGTTGCTGTTGTTGTTGCTGTTGTTGTTCTTCTTCTTTCTCTTCTTCTTACCGTTTTAAATAACTGGCAAACTCGCGCACCTGTGTGCATAATGCTTCAGAAGCAGCATGCATGTAAAACCAAGCTCCGATGTACAGTTCACGAAAAAAAAGTCACTCTATATCATCTTACTCTCAAGTAACTGTTTATGACGCGACGGGCACGGCTTGTAGACTGGTTATCTGAAGGTAAGTCTGGTGCTAAGTAAGTAACACACACACACACACACACACACACACACACACACACACACACACGCATAAACTATTGAATGGATCTTGAACTTAACACGCCCATCATTGATTCGTAAATAAAACAACACTCTGCCATTGTCATTGCTGTTCTTACATTGCCGATAGATAAGATGAAAACCATCATTATCGGCACGTTTCCATATTGAGCTCCACCTAGTGGGAAGAAACACGCCGTCTTCGAAGATATAGGAATGTTCAAGCGCTTCAGGTTGGGAGTATCCCTTATATCTGTACACATTGCAGCCAGGACGCATTCACATCATCTGCACACGTTGTTGTTTAGGTGTATCTACGTCACATGTCTACGTTGCAGTGTGTGTGCATGCGTCATCTGCATACGTTGCAGTTTGTGTGTATCCACACCATCAGCATAGCTTGAAGTCAAGGTGCATACACACAATTTGCAACCCGTGCAGTTTCAATATTTGCATAATATTATCTTATCAAATAACCAAAGGGAAGTAATCGCTCAATGCATACGACATGTGTAATAGAGTAAGCGAGAGTTGTACGGAACCTTTTCTCCTGGCACCTGAGAGAATAACAAGCATTGAAATGAACAAGCGACTTTCATCCTCAAAAAAGGATAATCACCGCAAGCTCATATGCTCATCATTCTCCAAGGCACTCCAACTAACACCTACGTACACAGTCATATACAAGAACCAGCTTTTATTCTCGACCGGACTTAGTCCTTAGATCAAGACTGGTTTAAACAGAACAAACACACAAACACACACATTGTTACAGGGTCGCCTCGAAAGTATCAATTAGAATGTCAAACAGAATGAGGCAGAGCGATGTTAAGATATCAAATAACCAAAGGGAAGTAATCGCTCAATGCATACGACATGTGTAATAGAGTAAGCGAGAGTTGTACGGAACCTTTTCTCCTGGCACCTGATTTAACCATCCGCATACTTTGAAGTTTCCATCTCGACACCTTGCAACTTCATTCTGATAAGCATCGCTCCACGGCTATTGCCAGTTCTCTCTCTGACCGGACGCTACAGTCCTACGCGAATCTATCAAAACAAGAATACAGAGTTATCTCCCATATGTTTTTCGCGAGCAGTGATCTAAATTTGAGATCAGTGTTCGCGAGACGAAAATGATTGCAGATTGGCCGACTTCGACAGTGATCTCCGTTCTGTTCTTCACAGTTATTATAAAGACATCGTTCTAAGGTCAAAACAAGTCAAATTTTTGGGACTGCTGCCGGAAGGAGATTGTAATAATGATATGGTTTCATCACTGTCAACTGGTTACAGAAAAAATCGTCTGCTCCAGTGAGCGCCGAAACCAAACGGTTGATTATCACGTGACACTTTTGCCATATTTAGAGTTGTTTGCACAGTAAATACAGCCGCGAAAAATAGCTCGCTTGAAACTGTCTTACATATCAATTCCTTTGTCATTTAAAAATTACACAACACCATGAAAAATCATTATCGACGATCGCGAATCTGCTTACATCCATAACACATTACGAAAAGATCTAAATATGTAAAAAAAAAAAAAAACGATTTCCTCGCCAGACAAGGAAAACCAAGGCATCCTGTCAGGGAGAGAATGAGCCGAACTCATTTTGACCTGAGTTCAGGATGCTTGCAACTCATCATGCCCCTGTGCATATCTTGCAAAGTGGGTGTATCCGCGCCAACTGCTGTCAAATTTGTCAAACTCTTAAAAGTCATGGAACAATATTTACGAGATGTCAGTGTTTTGCACCGTGTTTAATGGATGCTCTGCGTGCAAATGATTTATGGACGTTTTCTTCAACATTGGCAATAAATGAGGCCTGGGAGAAATGCAATAGCGTTTTCTTTTTCTACATGTAGGACACAGGTTCAAAACAGGAACCGAAGAAAAGTCAGGAGAATGAGATGCCGACAGATACATAAACAAACAGCTGGGCAGACACAAAATATTGTGAAATCCAGCTTTTGGCGACACACGCAACATGCCACTACAATTTTTAAATTCGCTTCCTTATTCTGTCGTCACAGCGACAGATTGGCCAATTTGAACAGCAAGGTAGTGAAGCAAGGAACATGTCAGTCGAATTAAAGGTACATTCCTTCCTACGTTGACTATCATCTTAGTCATTACAGATTCGTCAAGTCTTTGCCATGAGACAAAATCCATCCTTCCACGGACATGGGTAACTTAACATATCAACAGCCTCGCTGATTTCTGAGCTAAGCGGTTTGTTGAATTATTCATTTATTTAAATATTCATTTATTCATGCATTTGTCTATTTATTTTTTTCTTCTTTTTATTATTATTTAAAAAATAAAAAAATGTGTTGCTAAATTAATTCAACAGGTTGACATAGGTGTCACTGTCTACATGAGTACAACAACAGCTTTCCACTCTGCAAAGAGAGAAGTTAGACTGTTGAGTTTTCACATATGTCGAGGTAAATTAAATGATGCTCTTGCCCCATGCAGTAGCCTGGACATGTTTGCGGCGGATGACACTGAATACATGGCGTTGCGCAAGGAGGAACGAACCTTTAAGGACTTTCTATGTTCAACAGACATTTTCCCTCCTCGCGATCATTTTTATCCTTGGGCAGCAATTTGTCCAGAGATGATCAAATTACGTTCAAATGTCACGGGATTCTGAGGATGGTTTAGAAAGTTGCTGCTCTCGGTTAAAACATGTTCTAAAAGAGGGTGCAGCCTCTTCGGCGGACAAGTGGCCTGGGAATTTCATCAGGTGCCAAATGGTTCGAGGGGAATTTGATCTCCTTCAAATGACGTCTGGTTTATCAAGGAATTGTCCGTATTTCTGTCAAAAATGATTACTTTGCCTTTTTACATGGAGCTCTTCACACAAAGTCAAGAGAGAAGGACACTGTTGTACAAAATGCGCAGAAGTCTGTAGAACGACTGCAAAAGAAGCCAACAAACTAACGTTTTGTTAAATGTTTTGCGAAATGTGTCCGTGTTTCTGTCAAGAATGATTACTTCCCTTTATGTATGATACGTTTCTTTTATTGTTTAAGGTTGCCAGAAAAAAGACAACTTTGCGCGTCAGCAATGGAGGCAACAACACTACCCTATGTTTCTACTCTGAAGAAATTCTTCACACTAGCTTGCACTACTGTTTTCCATGGTATTACTATTATCATCCATATTTCTGTCAAGAATGACTGAGTACTGCACCTTTCGGAGGATGTGGGTCTGTGTGCGTGCGTGGAGGGGAAAGAGCGCGGGGGGGGGGGGGGGGGGGGGGTGTTACGATTTATAGAAAACGACTACACGTCAGCAATGCACAAAATAGCAGCAACCCTACACTATATGAAGACACACTCAATTCTCATTGGGTCTCAAAGCGGATCAGTTTGAATTAGCGTTTCCGTCGTTGCTACCCAGCGTTTTTGGATGCTACGGTCACTAAGAATTCGAGCGTGAATGCATGCGTGTGTGCGTGTGTGCGTACGTGTGTGTGTGTGTGTGTGTGTGTGTGTGTGTGTGTGTGTGCGTACGTGTGTGCGTGCGTGCGTGTGTGTGTGAGTGCGTAGGTGTGTGTGTGTACGTGTGTGCGTGTGTGTGTGTGCGTGTGTGTGTGTGTGTGTGAATTCGCCCGTCCGTTTACTCCATGTTTATGTGGCAACGTTTACAATCCCTGGAAAACTAAATCTGCTTAACAGCTCACTGACCAGACATCTTTGAGTAATCAATGGACTGCACACGCGACCATGTGTGTAGCCTTGACACGAAGCTAATTACCCAGGATAAATAATACCCATCTTACAGTAAACGTGTTTTCAGACCAGAGCTCATTATACGGTGGCACTGATTCGACGATGTTTGACTTCACCACTTCCAAGTGGAAAACAAGCGGCCATGTTGCTCACATCCGCCAACATCCGGGTTCTGCACACAGCATGTGCAAAATAATGTAACAACGCGTGTACTTTGCAAGTAAAACTGAGTTGTTCCCGGCCCCCGTGGCAGAACGAAGTTCAGATGTGGATGTTACAGTGAATGGTGGGAGAGCAAACTGGGACAAGGAACAAGCGTCGGGAAAATCAAGAGAAGAGAGGAGGAAGAAAGAGAGGAAGGAAGCGAAGAAACAAGAAAAGAAAAGAGATAATTAAAGGACACACACACACACAACTAAAACAAACAAAACGGAGTTGTTCACTTGCTTTCATTAACTTAAATCTAGCTTGCTCGGAGAATGCGTGTGTGAGAGAGAACACTCCGTCTGAGGGACTAACGATCAGAATCGTTTGTTCTGGCTGACTACGTGACCAGCAACAATGTCGTAAAGTTGACTTTAAAAACTCGACCAAGTCAAACGCGTTCACGACCTTTGAGACTTGAGGTTTCAGTTCGTTTCCTTTGGTCGCGTTTATCAGTTACAAGCACCTCATGCTCTTTTGAAAAAAGAAAAGAAAAAACAAGTCGCGTAAGGCGAAATTACTACATTTAGTCAAGCTGTGGAACTCACAGAATGAAATTGAACGTAGTCCGCCGCTAGTGCAAAAGACAGTGAAAGTGACGAGCCTGTTTGGCGCGGTAGCGATTGCGCTGTGCTTCACAACACGCTTTACTGTACCTCTCTTCGTTTTAACTTTCTGAGCGTGTTTTTAATCCAAACATATCATATCTATATGTTTTTGGAATCAGGAACCGACAAGGAATAAGATGAAAGTGTTTTTAAATTGATTTCGAAATTTTAATTTTGATAATACATTTATTTTTTTGTTAATTTTTAGAGCTTGTTTTTAATCCAAATATAACATATTTATATGTTTTTGGAATCAGAAAATGATGAAGAATAAGATGAACGTAAATTTGAATCGTTTTATAAAAATAAATATTTTTTTACAATTTTCAGATTTTTAATGACCAAAGTCATTAATTAATTTTTAAGCCACCAAGCTGAAATGCAATACCGAAGTCCGGCCTTTGTCGAAGATTGCTTGGCCAAAATTTCTATCAATTTAATTGAAAAATGAGGGTGTGACAGTGCCGCCTCAACTTTTACAAAAAGCCGGATATGACGTCATCAAAGACATTTATCAAACAAATGAAAAAACCGTCCGGGGATATCATACCCAGGAACTCTCATGTCAAATTTCATAAAGATCGGTCCAGTAGTTTACTCTGAATCGCTCTACACACACACACACACACACACACACACACACACACACACACACACCACGACCCTCGTCTCGATTCCCCCTCTATGTTAAAACATTTAGTCAAAACTTGACTAAATGTAAAAAGATTACAAGTCAATGTGATGATACAGTTTCTTTCTACACTTCAATTTTAAACTATCTAACTATCTGCCAAGTTTACAACAGGAAACTGACAAAGAGTAGCTAAATGAAAGTGTCGACAATACCAGGTGAAAGTATGTAGAGGTTACATGCCGAGTCTCAGTGATTATTAAAAATAATGGTCGACGTTAGCGGATCATGAAAAATGCAAGCTTTAGCGAGCTTTTTCATGACCGCGAACTGAGACCATTATTTTTTATAATCACTGAGACGAGGTGTGTAACCTCTTTATTCCTCCTTTCTTCAGTTATTCAAAGAAAAGAGGAGTTTTTTTGCGAAAGTTTGATCGAATCCTATTCTCTCAACCAGTCAACCTGCGCAGGCGATCGATTAATGCGCGGTTGTATAGTTCCGTGCAAATCATTCCATTCTGTTAACACTTCTTGTCAGTTTTCCTATTTTGGGCTAAAATCAAGTACACAGATATGCTGTTATTCTGCTGTGGCGGCAAAGGCAGATATTGTGTGTTCTGTATATGTTTTGGTATGGCTTAGGATAATGTTTTTTCGTCAAATGGGACCAGCAGACGAACTTTTGCACCCGTGTTCCTACGTTAAAAACTGTATGAAGTTCAGTTTTCTGGGGAAAATAGTGTATGAAACCCCTTTATGTTGTTTAAATTGATGAGATGTGTGCATTTGGTTGCGTGTGATCTGTTTATTAAATGAAATATTGTTGAAAACTGACCGTCGGATTGCAGTCTGTTGTCGAAGGAACTGAGTGAAAAGAAGGGGAACTACTCTTGTCGCTAGACAAAGTATGAGTTACTTGCCTTGGGAAATTGCTTGTGATGAACGGTTTGAGCACGGCAGATCTAGATTCAGAAAACAACCGAACTCATGGATTTTATGGAGATTCATGTGTTCAGGCCTGTAGTTGTTAATTTAAATTTGTATTGTTTGCTCCAGAGATGTATACTTCGTACATTAGAGCGTTCGGAACTTTTCAGTCGCAAAAAGTAGTACCGAAACAGAACAACCTCTCAACCCATTGCACTATCGAGGATTCAGGCTGTTGCTGGGTCGTTATTTGTTTGGTTGCTGGGTCATTATCGAAAAATAACTACCCCTACAAGTTTACAGAGGTAAAGAAGCAGAGGGGGGAATAATAAGCAAAATTAATGCACTGGAGTGTTTTGTAAAGACATTGAGTAAACGCCTGACGATACAGGGACGTAGGACGCGGTACGGCGGGTACGGCGATCGCCGTACCAAATTTTAAACTTTTTTTTTTTAAGAAATCCGATGATGATCACATCCTCATAAATCAGTCAGGGGTAATAACTAGAACAAAAGCAGATGTGAGAAGAAACAGTGAGTTCACAAACACATCCACATTACGTCGATCAATGGACCTGGGAAGCAAATCGGCTTTTTTTCCCCCTCGCCGTACCAAATGTTGTGGGTCTGCTACGTCCCTGCGATAAGCCGTCCATGCTAATTGTGTTTTAGAGTTTGCGCCTTTTCAGGTAAATGGGATCTGGCTGCTTAATAGCTCACCTCCATCTGTGCCCATATTTCAGCTTGAGC
The DNA here is from genome assembly GCF_037325665.1 of Littorina saxatilis. Taxonomy (NCBI): domain Eukaryota; kingdom Metazoa; phylum Mollusca; class Gastropoda; order Littorinimorpha; family Littorinidae; genus Littorina; species Littorina saxatilis. The sequence goes on from NC_090246.1 coordinate 98,775,303, forward strand.
CAATAATGAGGTAATTTTGCGTGCACGAATAGCTCCGGTTTTGCCGTAAAACATTTCCCATTACTATTATCATGTACAAGGAATGGAATATGATGATAATCGTGTGCTTTGCCGGATTTCAAGCACACTTTTCCAAGCTGAGCAAGCACGTTTTCATGAAGGAGGAAAACTCCCGCAGTGGGGCACTGCGGTTATGAAATTAAAGGCCCCTCCTGTTTTTGGAACCGCAGGAGCTTTCTAGTTTGCTGTTAGGTAGATTTTTGGTTCCTCTTTCCTGTCATGCTCTCTTTTTCTTCATGAATTCTTTTCTTTTTTCTGCCTTCTTGCTCATTCACCTGTATTTTTTCCAAAAATCTCTTCTCTTGCCGCTTGTCTCGCGATTCATGTATAGTTTAATCTGTTAGTGTTCTGATGTAAGTCCAGCAGTAGATAGGTTAAGCCTATTTTAACATACTGGAAACTGGTAATCTTCCAGTAGGTATTAATTTAGTTTTACTAAAGCCTGCTGGGACACAAGTAATGGGTTAGTGCATTTGTAAACAGGAATCGCTTGACAAGTGGCCCCCTTCATCCCCCCCTTCCTCGTCCTGATATGGCTCTGCGTAGTCGGCTGGACGTTAAGCAACAAATAAACAAACAAACAAAGGAGGAAAACTCTACTGCCTTACAATTGCCGTGCAGGCTTCAACAAGGTGACCCAGTTGCCATTCTTCAACGTCCATGTCTGTCAAGTCTCACCTCCCTTTAAAGCATGCACGCAAGCACTCCCTTTTGCCGCCTCATAAAAGCTGATTTCATTAGTATCCAACTGTTATTCTACTTTGCTGACCTAGTTTTAAGGAGCTCACGTGATCTGCACAGTCAGTTTTCCAACGCCTCTAAATTGACAAAATGCACGTGCAGAGATTCAAATACAAACCAAAATAGAAAATCAGAACAAAGTGGTCTTGTAAATGACGAGACTCAACTATATACACAAAGAAATGTCATTTTTGTCAAATGCTTTCAGAAAAATGCATTAAGCAATTTGAAGAAAACCCTACGTATCTTTCAAAACAGCACCATCATCCTCCCCCCTGACGTCACACCGCCAATGAGGCCGCATTCTACAAGCATTGAGATCTGATATTTGCGTGACAGGCTTACAGTTCTTGTCCCTTACAAAGTCAAAGCGGCGGGAACCAAATTCCGTCTGCTGCTGAAAAGGACAATAATAATGTTGTTATGTATTTCAAATGTTCGTGTCCACGTCCTCGCAATCTGCTGCCAAAAACGTACTCGAGAATCTGGCTATATGTGAAGTTCAAAATTCGTGACACTGGAATTAACAACATTCTGTTCAATTTAAAAAAAAACAAATCAGTGGATATTTAGTCGAGTATTCAGTCATGAGGTCCTGAACGTTCGCGTCCAAGCGCAGTGATCCGTACTGACCAATACTGGTAAGAAATGGGGATATCGTGATAAAGTGCAGACTTTTTGGATAGCATTTGTACATTGGTTAAAGGCGAACTGCACCCATTGTGACAATATAACACTGTCCAAAGAACTGGTTCTATTTGGAGTGGCGAACAATGTAGTCACCGATAAAGTTTGTGATGTGTTAGTAATTTGTGCCAAACATCTTCTATATATATATATACGACTTGTGTGTGTGTGTGTGTGTGTGTGTGTGTGTGTGTGTGTGTGTGTGTGTGTGTGTGTGTGTGTGTGTGTGTGTGTGTGTGTGTGTGTGTGTGTGTGTGTGTGTGTGTGTGTCCGCGATGCACGGCCAAAGTTCTCGATGGATCTCTTTCAAATTTGGTGGCCATATTCAGGTACACCCCGGACACAACCTGGTCGATGAGATATTTCACCACGTGCTTTCAGCGCGCAGCGCTGAACCGATTTTGGTTTTTCTCTGGATCCATTCCCAGTAACTCTTCCTTATCTTCTCCAGTGTTTTCAGCGTTTATCTCCCTTCCTTCGTGTGTTGGCCTAGTGGTAAGGCGTCCGCCCCGTGATCGGGAGGTCGTGGGTTCGAACCCCGGCCGGGTCATACCTAAGACTTTAAAATTGGCAATCTAGTGGCTGCTCCGCCTGGCGTCTGGCATTATGGGGTTAGTGCTAGGACTGGTTGGTCCGGTGTCAGAATAATGTGACTGGGTGAGACATGAAGCCTGTGCTGCGACTTCTGTCTTGTGTGTGGCGCACGTTAAAATGTCAAAGCAGCACCGCCCTGATATGGCCCTTCGTGGTCGGCTGGGCGTTAAACAAACAAGCAAACAAAAAATCCCTTCCTTCGTGTGGCGTCAATCAATATTCACGTTACTACGTTACTATTTTTAGAATGTCACTGCACTGTCCAGAACGCTTTCCTTGCACCCGTAAGTTGTCCTCACTGTAAAAGTGCAAAGGTGGAATCAATTTATAGCCACGCGAAAAATACACTGTCATCTATCTCTATATATAAATATATAGAGATAGATATATACGGCTTGTGTGTGTGTGTGTGTGTGTGTGTGTGTGTGTGTGTGTGTGTGTGTGTGTGTGTGTGTGTGTGTGTGTGTGTGTGTGTGTGTGTGTGGAGGCAACACCTGCGGATTGTAGAGTTCTGTTTGTGATGGGGTCTGGCGGCTTTTGTCTACATCTTACCTGTCTGTATGTTCTGGCCTTTGCGAAGCCATAACAGTTAATATAGGGTATAGGGCTTAGAAATAAGCTCTACAATTCTCAATCCCGTTTGAGAGGACTTCGCCTTCAAAGGTGATTGTGGTGAACCGCCACGCTGTCTGTCTCTGTCTCGCGATTCACCCGGCGAAGACGGGTATTCCTCTAGTCACATATATATTTCCAAAATGAACAAAAAGATCCCTCATTTTCAGACATTTAATAGAAATGTTAAGCAAAGATTTATTTGGGAAAAGTACAACGCAGCTATGAATAATACACGAGATAAATTGTACAAGGATTGGCGCTTGTATATGAATGTTTTGATGTAACCCTTAGAAAAAATAAAAAATAATAAAAAATGGGGATAGCGTGCAGAGGCGTGGTCCCCCTACCCAGTCTATGCAATAATATACGTGATGTAATCAATTCTATAGAGGAAGAGATCGAAAGAAATCACGAAGAACCTCCCGCAAAACTGACAAAAGCCCAGCAATCTGACTGACCCGAGCATGAAGAGAAGGGCAGAGGGCACTGCCCGGTCACCGCCATCTCTGTCACTCACAAAATGAGAACGATTATCCGATTGCCTGGTCTCTTGTCCGCCGTATGCACAATTACTTGATCAATATTCTGCTTTGTCTGCACGCCCTTCTATTTTCTCCCTCTGCTCTATCTACGACACCCCCCCCCCCCCCTCTCCTTCACACTTCTGCAATTGTCGGAGGTGAACGATACCAATCTCACCCCGCACACGCATGCCACCATAGAATAAGAGCATACTTTCGCTTGGACAAAGGAGTGGGGTACGAAATTAATTCAACAACAACAACACTATCTGCTTCAGACACGTCACTGTAAGCAGTCAGACTAATGAAACGCGACTGGAAGAGTGGGAATGTTTCGCATATGAAGGACAGTGATCATCTTCAAGGTAAAAAGAACTATCTCTTCTCTTTGTTCCTCTTTCCCCTTTACCGTAGATGCAACTGCTACCACACTTGGGGTTGCTGTTGATTCTCAACCAAGTAGGCATTGAATGCGCATGTTATAGGGTGTTTTCATTCCATCAACTGAAGAATACACGGCCTCGCCAACAAAGCTCTTCATTCTTTACTCGATCTAACGAAAAAGAGAAAAGAAGCACCGACCCTCGCCTGTTGGCAATAACTAAAAGATCCAAGACAAATCGGATGCAAATAGTTGAACATCCCATGGTAGATAGGTTTGATGTCGCCGATAGCAGACAGCGAAGTTGAAGCAGTACGAGCGTATTATTTTACGAGAATTAGTGTCATTTGAAAACAGGTAATAATTATCCTCATTTTTATAAGTAAAAAGCGAAGTCCGAACTTGAACATTGCGGATAGATTTATGTCTGTCGGTGTCAAATGTGTTATGTTTTGCCTTTTTCTTCTGCGTTCCTGGGTAGCCACTCTCACGTACCTGCGTGTTTTGCACGAGCGGGCTGTTACGCGTATTGCTGTCTGTCTGGGCCATTTAGACATTCTCAGTTATCGGGGGATGCATGCTGAGTATGTTCGCGTTGTTGTGACCCACCAAACTCTGCCATGGATGACAGGATCATTTCCGTGCGTACTTTGTCTTGTGCGTAAGTGTACACACGAAGGGTAATGATACACTAGCGGGTCTGCATCATTTGTTTTTCCCTCCAAAATGTCAATCAATCAATAAACAAATGATAACAAACATGGTATTTGTGTGTTTTCTGTTTGCACACATACTTTCTCATTTACATGCGGTGCAAAAAAACTCATTATGTTAAATTGTACATTATACAAAAGGACTAACATTAATCATACGTGAAGCAGGACTGCATATAAGTTGACCTGGTAAATCGGACAATTCTCCACAGTTATCCCACCAAGTGCAGATATACTTCTAACCGCGAACCTACCACATGAGAAGCCGGCGTCTTTACCATTGGGCTCTTGTGCCCGCCGTACGTTATTCAATGCGCATGTCTGCGTGTTTGACACGCCTGCTTCGAAGCAAGAAAGGTCCCCCGAAATCGGCGTATGCTGCCTGAATGGCGGGTCAAAAACGGTCATACACGTAAAGACCCACTCATGCAAAAACATGAGTGAACGTGGGAGTTTCAGCCCGTGCACGAAGAAGAAGAAGGAGAAGAAGAAGAAGAAGAAGAAGAAGAAGAAGAAGAAGAAAAAGAAGAAAAAGAAGAAGAAGAAGAAGAAGAAGCAAGAAAGACAGCGTCCGCTCAAGAGAAGACGGAAAAGTAAGATAAGGAAAAGTAAATCATGAAAAGGTAAACCATCAAAGCTAAAAGCGGCACGCAGACAATTCTTCTAAGTATCTGAATATATGTCAACTGAATAGCAAGCACAGGTAGCACCTAATGGCAAAGGATGAAGTCAGTATTACAGACAGAATGAGACCGACCCACAAAAAGACCGTCCAAAACCGGATCCAGAAACAAAGTGACAGGCAATCCAAATCTTACCGACAGACACATGAAGACAGTACAAAACCGATTGAGACACGTATAGGCAGAAAAACAGAGAGACAGACAGACAGACACACAGACAATCCGAATCAGATTAGTCGGCAGACACAGAAAGACAGCACTGCACCGGATCCGGAAACACACAGTCGGAAAAGACTGCGGAAGTGGATAGAATTAGCTGGGTGTTCGATGCCCTAAAATGCTATTACGAGACACAGCGGCACGCGTACCGATCGTTCGTTCTTTCTACATCACCAATTGCCCCAGTTGGACTCCCTGTTCTACAGTTAAGCAATGTGTTGACCCCATGTGTTCCTGTAGACTCTGAATCGAAAGGGAGGTGATGCAGTTGAGGCAGGCAGGTGATCTCAGTTGATTTGATTTCATACCAGTGAACTACTCGCTTAAAAACAGAAAGAAAAAGTATTGATCTCGTCACAAAAAGTAAAAAACAGTTGTCCGTAGTTTCTTAAATCAATCAATCAATCAATATGAAGCTTATATAGCTCGTATTCCGTTGGTACAGTTCTAAGCGCTTGTCGAGGAGTTGTCAACACAGGACTAACAAAGAAACTAACATCTAAAGACGGACACGAACCCTATCACACACTAGCAAACCCTGACAAACATACAACAAACAACTGTTTAACAACAATGTACACATCAATAGCTAGGTCCAAACAAAATAATATTAAACACAAAGAAAACACCTCTCACAGAGCACAGCACAAGAATGTCTTTTGGGGCACAACACATCACGTCGAACATGAAAGTCGCAGCCAGCTACGGGAAGAACTGAGTCTTCAACCTACTCTTGAACGCGTCAAGAGAGGGGCTCTGGCGAAGCTCAAGCGGCAGGGAGTTCCAGACGGAGGGGCCCGCGGAGGGAAATGCACGCTGACCAGCAGATGCGAGTTTCGAGCGAGGAAGTCTCCTCGTTCGCCTTCACAAGTACACAAGAAGTCTCTTTTCTTCCACTGTCTGCACTATTACTAAAGGCAATGGTTGGTGCTAAGAGGCATTAACGCAAGCTACTATCCATCTAAATGCATTGCTTCCTACGTGGCTGGTTTGATTAAAGGTACCGGTATACTATCGTTCTCATACCAAGTTTTCCTGTTAACCAAAACCAAATCCGGCTGAGTGTTTACATGGAGAATGATTATCCTTTCATTTTTGATACACGCAAAAACAAACGGCCTGACTGCTTGTTGCGCAGTGGGGATTTGTTGTTGTTGTTGAATTCATGTTGAAAGAGAAACCTAGTTCAATCCACACAAAATGATGTCAAACACAAAATTGACTTCACAGAGGAAGCATGAGGGTGACACTTGGTACGTGTCCACGTGGAAGTATGCTCTTATCTCGTGGGGACGTTTGGACAGACTTGCGATAGTTAGCATTATCATTCCTACGCGAAGGAATGTATCTTTAAATTCTGCCCCCAATAAAATGTTAATGCATCTGCTCTCAGGCTCAGTAAATGTTCGGCATTTGTACCATGACGGGTTTAGGATGTAGGAAGTTCTGCCCTAGTTCAGAAAATGTATCTACTACTTTTGCATTTTTTTTTTTTTTAGTCGGCAAATGTCTGGCACGCAGAGCTGTGAACGTGCATATTGCATGAATTAAGGTCCGTAATCCTCGTTCGCCTTCACAAGTACACAATTGACCTATTTACTGAGGCTGCTAAGCTCGACCAAATGCCTCCATAACCCACCTCTAGCCATTTTGTCATTAATGTTTCCTTCACGCGGGGATTGACGAAGCTGTACTGTCTTGGTGAAAAAATACAGTGCGTTCAGTTTCATTCCGTGTGTTCGACAGCTTGACTAAATGTAGTAATTTCGCCTTACGCGACTTGTTCTTCTTCTTGTTTTATTCATCTTCTTTTCTTCTTTTATTTCCTCTTCTAAGAAGACGGTTTTCTGTACTTTTAAGACGCAGTGTTTTCTGTTCTTGTTTCTCTTCGTTCTCTTTTTCCCACATGTTTCTTATTGGCAAAAAGTATACGTGTTTACAAGCCAATATCATTATACCCTCAAGCATGTCCTCACCTCAAATTGTATTATGGCAAGAGAATAGTTTCGTTCGACGCGTTAATATTGGGTTCATCACTTTGAATATTGTTTACAAAACAAACAGGAGATGGAATGGACGTTCTGGGGAGAGTGAATGTCGTGCATTTAAAACAAAAACGTTCCTTCCCGAGTGAATCAACCATCTCGTAAACCCTCACAAATCTGCCCAGGGTTTTAAACGAGATGATAATATCCCTCAACTTTGACAGACAATAAAAAACAACAGCCTTGCTAGTTTCTGTAAAGATTGTAAATATGTGTAAATGGGTCAAGTTCACTATGCTTCGTTTATTTTGGAAGCAACAACAATTAAGAAAGAATTCATTGCACCAGTTATCATAGATTCGTGTTTGTTGTGCATCTTGTTTTTTTCACTTTAAAGAACGATAGGACAAAGTTCTTGTGAATGTTTCGTTTTTACATTTAGTCAAGTTTTGACTAAATGTTTTAACATAGAGGGGGAATCGAGACGAGGGTCGGGGTGTATGTGTGTGTGTGTGTGTGTGTGTGTGTGTATGTGTGTGTGTGTGTGTTTGAGAGAGAGTGTGTGTGTCTGTGTGTGTATGTGTGTGTGTGCATGCGTGCGTGTGTGTGTGTGTGTGTGGTTGCGTGCTTGCCTGCTCGCATCTGTCTAGTCTGACCGTCCATATTATAGTTCAGGCTATTCTGCGTAGTAAAGTGTGCTGAACATTCCATTGCATCAGCTCCACTACACCGTGGCAGTGTCATAACGATTCCAGACTAAGCCCATGCAACTTCGTCAGCATTGTTCAATACGCGCGCCGACCGAGTCATGATTGAGTCAAGCAGCAATTTTCAGATTGCAGTTTCTCTTTTATCTTCGGACACGGGTGCTCTAATTCTAAAATAGAAATCGAGCCGACCGCCCGATCTGGAAAAGTCATCGAAAGAGCAAGGTGTTTAACGTCGTTTTCAACCATTCAAGGTTATATCGCGACGGGGTGAGGACATGCTTGAGGGTATAATGATATTGGCTTGTAAACACGTATACCTTTTACCAATAAGAAACATGTGGGAAAAAGAGAACAAAGAGAAACAAGAACAGAAAACACTGCGTCTTAAAAGTACAGAAAACCGTCTTCTTAGAAGAGGAAACAAAAGAAGAAAAGAAGATGAATAAAACAAGAAGAACAAGTCGCGAAAGGCGAAATTACTACATTTAGTCAAGCTGTCGAACACACGGAATGAAACTGAACGCACTGTATTTTTCACCAAGACAGTACAGCTTCGTCAATCCCCGCGTGAAGGAAACATTAATGACAAAATGGCTAGAGGTGGGTTATGGAGGCATTTGGTCGAGCTTAGCAGCCTCAGTAAATAGGTCAATTGTGTTTCCATCACCTGAGGTCTGACTAACTGACTGGCTAGAATAGAGCACGCATGGTTTGTGTAATACATTAATTCAAATCATTATTTACCTAACCCACTGGGACACGGAGGAAGGAAATGACAGAATCAAAGTCAGCAACACACAATGATAATAAGAATATGAATGATATGTCGACGTAGGAGATTCACGTGGGTGGTAGATTCGAGGTCAAAACAAGCAGCACACAATATCAGACTTACAACAACAGTGTATCACTCAGCATCAGGTGAATGGTGGATTCTGTGAAAGTATTTAGCTTACTTTTGGTTAAAACTGAGCAATCCGTGCGTCATTCTTCACAGGGACAATGTATACGTCAGTTTCGTGTAAGTTTCTGATTCTTGGCAAGCATCATTTCCTGTTTGTTGATTTTTATTTTTGCTGCACAGTCGATTCATTGACGAGGTATCACTGACGCCGACTCCTATTGATACACTTAGGTTTGAAGGTTTGACGAGGGGAAGGACCCGGAAAGAATAAATGTGTGTGTGTGTGTGTGTGTGTGTGTGTGTGTGTGTGTGTGTGTGTGTGTGTATGTGTGTGAATGTGTGTGTGTGTGAGTGTGTGTGAGTGTGTGTGTGTGTGTGAGTGTGTGTTTTAGGGTTCAGCTCTTAATGCAATTTATTGCTTGACACTTTATTGTCGTTACTGCCGCTGCTAATGATGCTGCTGCTAATGATGCTGATGCTGCTGCTGATGATGATGGTGTAAGTGTTGTCCTCATCGTCTTCGACCTTATCCTGATCGTCAAGACAATCACCACCAACAACCAACGTAATCTTCAACAACATGTTTGACAAGCATTTTCTGTTACTGCCAATACAAGTAGGAGTCACCTCGGATTCAGCCCGCCACGCTAAATTGCCAATCCCGACACACTGGAGTGCGGGTTGAAAATCAAATCACAGCAATGGAGTTATTCCCTGCCCGAATTTGGTTTGGAGGAGGAGCCGCACATCACCAGATCGATCGGAGAAATTTGTTCGACAGGGAAAAGGACTGAACTTGACAGATACCGGAATCCGTTTGACAGGGGAAATGGGAGCAGAATTTAATATATGCACGCACGGGGTTTTCTGACTACGTCTAGCTTCGTAATCTGCGCGGTTGCTATTGCACGACGATGAGTTTCCATGGAGGCAATTGTTGTCTAATACCAGCAATGAAGGCACATAACTGGCTGCCTAATAATAATGTTTGGATATATGATAACCGTTGTAGATTTCCTTAGTGATCTCCCCCACCCCCACCCACACCCCTCACGACACACACACCACCACCCAAAGTATAACACATCCAACACACCAACAACAACAACATCAAAATGGAATTAAAGAACTAAGTTAGCAAAGGACTAGTCCTTACACGAATAGGTAATGTCTTTCCTATCTATAGTCCATAACTATCTAACCACATCCCAGCTCAAAGATGAATGGAGTTTCACACACACACACACACACACACACACACACACATCCCGCCCACACACACACACACACACACACACACACACACACACCAGGACAGAGAAAAAGTCGGTCAAAATCCAGGAAACTAACATCCGTTCAGTGACACAGTAGCAGGAAACGCGTGTTGGCTGGCCAGGTTGGCGGTGGCAACAACCGCGCAGTCCCTCTGATCAGATTCCCATCACACACACTCAGGGCTGCCCCAGACACGACTAAGGTTTGCTCTCTTCTTGTCGTGTCGACCTTGAAGATTAGAAGACGCCCAAGTGCATCGTTTGATCAGCGGCCTCTCCAGTTATCGCCCTTGCGATCATTATCTCCCTTGTAAAAACAAGTTTGTCTTTTTGACGTCAGTCAAGTGTTGGTGGCCAAACTGCTAATAAACTCGAGGTGGTTTTGTGGGTTAATGGATTGTTTGGCAAATGTTATTTTAGTGGGGTTTTGTTTTAATTTTATTTCGCCGGTGTCTTTTTCTGGGTCTCTCGCGACATTCTCGTGAAGGCATCTGAGGCAAATCGTCATCGCGGTTAAAATGGAGAGCCTGTACCATGTTTTCTGTAGTTCATGTTTCGCTTATCTGGGAAACAAGGCGATTGTTTTTGGTTTATTTCCATGCGACCTCCGTTTTTCCGACCTTGTGATCTTGCCCTTCGTGACTCAGTCTAGAAAATAACCTCCCTTTTGGGATCAAAATAACTCAAATGCAAAATCGTCTCCCATTTTGATCTAAGAAACAAAGGGACGTAAGCGCTCTGTATCTAGACGACATGACTGTTCTACAAGGTAATGTTAAGCGGAACCAACCTCATGGCAACTTAGGGATTAACAAGCATTGAAATGAACAATCGTGTGTCATCCTCATTTTGTTTTGTATTGTATTAACGATTCTCCATTTCGGGTATTTCTTTTTTTTTCTCTCATATTTCTGTATTTGCAATGTTTTGAGGCAAATGCTTAAAAGGACATCGTCAGAGAAGCTTTCTGACGATTCCATTGCATGCTGTTAACCTCCTACAAAATATTTTGTTTAATTCCCATCGCATTTCGTCTCCGTCCCAGCTTATTAGTCCAAAAAGAAAAATATGTCTGTTTCTGGTTACCCGACCGACCTTAGTTTTAAGCGCCGACCCTAAAGTGGGTTTTTTTGCTTTTCGCACCAAACAAACAAACAAAAAAACAAAAAAACAAAAACCGGGAGGTAATCGGTCGATGAGACTTTACAATCGAAGAGACTTACCTCCCGTTTCCGTCGTCACGCGAAAAAAACATGGCGGCCAATGACACACGTAAAAAGACGTTAACAAAACGTTAAAAAAAAGTTGAGAATTTAAAAAAAATTAAAAAATTAAAAAACCGACCGACCGACCTTATTTTTTTTGGCGATGTTACCGGAAACAGACATATTTTTCTTGTTGACCTTACCGCACCGCATGTTTGGAAAAATCGAAAAACATGTTCAGCTAATATACAAAAAGGGATGTTAACTTAAACAAGCAGTTAAAAAAAAAAAACTTTGTCGCATCTCCGGCGTATTGCTGTTCAGGCAGTCGAGTACAAAGAAAAAGTATTTACCGGTTGATGCAAACTAATACCAGCATTAATGAAAGCCATAAACCAAATAAGACCAAAACTTCGCCAAATTCGAAATCGTGGAAAACAAAAGGCAAAATCTAGATCCTCATGACAGAATATTTACTTGTCTTTCCTCAGGGTCGGTGAACTTCAAAAAGACCATATGACAATACTGACAGCTTCTGTTCAGAGCCCTCCATCGTTTGTTCAGCTCCCTTCAATCAGCACGTGGAACAAACCGCTTGAAGCTCAGCGCCTGTTTTGAATGACTGATGGCCCTAAGTGAAAAGGCCACTGTCGTCATTGTTTGGTCTGTCTAACGGCGAAGGGCGGAGATGTAGCTCAGTCGGTAGCTTGCTGGCTTTTAAATATATTACAAGTGTGTTGCCATCGGAAGTAGAAGACAAAATAGTTGTAAAACTGATCAAATAGAAACAAAGAATAACAAAACAAGAAAGGTAAGTTGTTGGAACGTTGTTTCTGACAAAATTACGTTACAGTCACGAATATATCGACCCAACGATTTTTTAAGTGAACAGACAAACAAATATCTCACAAAACTTATCTTCATGAAATTCAGTATTCGCCCACTCGCTAGGAAGCCGCGCGAATGAATGATTGTATGACGAAATGAATGACGTAAAAAGGGAATGATGTCACCGTCGAAAGAAATGTTCTATGGGTAAATAAGTAGAAAGAAAATGCGGACGGAAGTTGGAGGAAAAAAGAGTAACAGAGAGAGGAGAGGAAGATTATGGATATGTGACCATTGGTTTTCCATCCCGAAAATAACAAATTCACCTTTGCAGTCAGCGTTCTGATTCAGCGTCATCGTCAAATAGCATTCGTACCATAAACAATTACATTAACTTGACGGTACAATTTCTGTTGTGAACATCATTATGCATCGGGGTGGTAATAGGACATTGAAGAACGAGTATAATAGAAGAGCAAACAAGGGAAACGAAGGGAAGGCGAAGGTGAGGTTGTGAGGTGAGGTTGTGAGGTGAGGTTGTGAGGTGAGGTTGTGAGGTGAGGTTGTGAGGTGAGGTTGTACAGTTGGGACGAGCAGATTCCTGATACTTCAGCAACATCAACAACAAAATAGCAAAGAAGACATCATAAACAGTGGAAGAAAGGCTGTTCTCAGTACACAAGGCAAAGCAAAGCATGCTAATTCTGAAATAGAATCCGAACTTTTATATCCTGAACATGGTAATGGCTATATAGATAACGACCTTTCATTACAGCACACAATCACAAAAAATATGCCGATCATGAAACGAATACTCAACTTTCTCCTCATTACCATGATAACAAACTTAGATAATGACCTTTCCATACAACACATAAACAAAGATGCGGATCATGATATTCACACTGAACTTTCCCATCCTTATCAAGGCAATGTTATCTTATGATGACATTTTAAAAAGATCAGAAGAAAAACACCAACACAACACACAAAAGATGCCAATCAAGAGACTCATATGAACTTTCTGATCCTCATCACGGTAATAACTACTAAATAGTATAACTTTATTTACAACAAAGAAGGCTAAACAAATAATTGAAACGAAGGGACATTAGTATAAGCACTTTTGCCCAACACTATTGAACTTGCAAAACGAACAAGTGGCCTGCGTTACCAACTAATGCAAAACGAACAAGTGGCCTGCGTTACCAACTAATGCAAAACGAACAAGTGGCCTGCGTTACCAACTAATGCAAAACGAACAAGTGGCCTGCGTTACCAACTAATGCAAAACGAACAAGTGGCCTGCGTTACCAACTAAATGCAAAACGAACAAGTGGCCTGCGTTACCAACTAATGCAAAACGAACAAGTGGCCTGCGTTACCAACTAATGCAAAACGAACAAGTGGCCTGCGTTACCAACTAATGCAAAACGAACAAGTGGCCTGCGTTACCAACCAATGCAAAACGAACAAGTGGCCTGCGTTACCAACGAATGCAAAACGAACAAGTGGCCTGCGTTACCAACTAATGCAAAACGAACAAGTGGCCTGCGTTACCAACTAATGCAAAACGAACAAGTGGCCTGCGTTACCAACTAATGCAAAACGAACAAGTGGCCTGCGTTACCAACTAATGCAAAACGAACAAGTGGCCTGCGTTACCAACTAATGCAAAACGAACAAGTGGCCTGCGTTACCAACTAATGCAAAACGAACAAGTGGCCTGCGTTACCAACGAATGCAAAACGAACAAGTGGCCTGCGTTACCAACTAATGCAAAACGAACAAGTGGCCTGCGTTACCAACTAATGCAAAACGAACAAGTGGCCTGCGTTACCAACTAATGCAAAACGAACAAGTGGCCTGCGTTACCAACTAATGCAAAACGAACAAGTGGCCTGCGTTACCAACTAATGCAAAACGAACAAGTGGCCTGCGTTACCAACTAACGCAAAACGAACAAGTGGCCTGCGTTACCAACTAATGCAAAACGAACAAGTGGCCTGCGTTACCAACTAATGCAAAACGAACAAGTGGCCTGCGTTACCAACTAATGCAAATGCAAATGCATGTCAGAGCGAGATACAGAAGAGCTGTCTCGGGTTGGACGTGCTGTGAAGTGAGCCCTTGATAAGGTTTGGTCACTTCATTCCAACGCCACAAAAGGAGATGGCCGGTATACACAAAAAAGTGTGTGTGTTGGTGTGTGTGTGTGTGCGCGCGCGTGTGTGTAGGTGTGTGTGTGTGTGTGTGTGTGTGTGTGTGTGTATGTGTGTGTGTATGTGTGTGCATGTGTGTGCGCGTGTGTGTGTGTGTGTGTGTGTGTGCGTGTATGTGTGTGCGCGCGCGTGTGTGTAGGTGTGTGTGTGTGTGTGTGTGTGTGTGTGTGTGTGTATGTGTGTGCGCGCGCGTGTGTGTGTGCGCGCGCGTGTGTGTGTGTGTGTGTGTGTGTGTGTTCACTTGATTTCCCACAGTGTACTCCCTCTGTCTCTGTCTGTCTGTCTGTCTGTGTCTGTTTGTCTGTCTGTCTGTCTGTCTCTCTCTCTCTCTCTCTCTCTCTCTCTCTCTCTCTCTCTCTCTCTCTCTCTCTCTCTCCATTATTTTGACAAATTACTCCTCCAGGTAGGAGACACGCCGTCCGGCGACACACTGCGATATCAATCCGCTGACGCAGAACGAAGCAGCGGAGTCTGGAAACAGTCCCGGTGGACTTGTAGATAAAACGCCCCAAACCCTTCTTGTCACGGAACTAATGAGATTGCTGCTGCGTTATTTCATGTGATGGCTTCTAGGATTAGTGATACTTTGGAGTAGAGATGAAGGGGTATGGTGGGAGGCGGAGATAGGGGGACGTGTCGTTATTCAGGACTCGACATTTTCGACCCCAAGTCCCGTCCGGACATGATTGTCACTAAATAGTTCTTTATAGACACAAATCACATCAATGTGTGTTTTTCAGATTTATGGTAATACTGGGGTCTTATTTCATATGATTTCGTATACTAGGAATAGTGATGCTGTTGATGAGGGTTATGGTTCTTGGTCAGACAAACTGTAAGCATGTGTTAGTTAATTATTCGTTTCGGCCACACTAATTCCAGTAAGATGTTCGTTTTGTCCGTTGGTTAGATAATGGGTGAGTTGGTGCATTGTTGTTGTTATTTTTTCTTAAGTATCAGTTCCACAATATGTGATCCCAGCTGTTTTTTGTGACAGATTATTTGTCCCCGACCCCGTTTAAAAATTCACATACTAATTCATCCTATTTTGTCGGCGTATGTTTTTGCTTTGACTACTAAGATGAGTGGTGTCTTGAAGCGGAGAGGAGGGGTAGGGGAAGGGGGCGAGGAGGGGGGGAGAGGGTGTGGTGGGAGGGGACATGTCGTTATTTGGAACGTGTCATTTATCAGAGCGGACTCCAGCACTTAGCCAGACATGATTTCATTAATTATTCAGTCCTGCCATAGAACTAAAATGTAACATGTTTACTGTGTATAGTGTAAGGTCTACCGCCTTTATTTCTGAACTTGAAACATTATTCTTATTCGGAGGACACGTCCTAGATATAGTTTTTTGACTAGCACGAAGACTCTACGCTCCGTAATTTAACGTTTGCTGCTGTAGGCAGCACTTAAGTTTATTCTTTTTTTCACTCTCTATTTCTAAGTCGTCTGAATGTTTATCTCTGTCTCTGTCTGCCTCCGCCTGTATGCCTGCCTGCCTGAGAGAGAGAGAGAGAGAGAGAGAGAGAGAGAGAGAGAGAGAGAGAGAGAGAGAGAGAGAGAGAGAGAGAGAGAGAGAGAGAGAGAGAGAGAGAGAGAGAGAGAGGGACTGAGAGACCGAGAGAGACAGAGACAGAGAGACCGAGAGAGACAGAGACAGAGAGACAGATTGACGTCAGGACAGACAGACAGACAGCGAGAGAGTCAGACAGGCAAAGGCAGTGATATAGTGACAGAGACGGATAGAGACATAGAGAAAGAAAAGACAGACACCAACAGATAGAGGCAAAGCAAAAGAGAGGCTTCGGCCACACCCGTTGGAGCATAAAACGGAATTACTAAACTGCAACAGGTCATCAATAAATACACACGTTTACTTTCAAGACACATTCGATATTTATCTCCCTTCAAGGGTCTAAAAATAGATAATTGTTTTAGACTTACGATCACACAAAACTGTGACTCATTGAATACCACTTTCCGTAATGATTTTTATGTTGAAGAAACAAGAACCTGATTGAGTGTCCTATTTAAGACAGTAGGTAGGTTAATACATTGAACGTCTCATAAAATTGACATGCACAAGTATTAACGATCGGCCTTAAGCTTGCTGCCAAAGTTATGTAATAGGATCTTGCGTGTCAAATTAAATAAATGCTAACGCGCAGGAGGACTATCTTCACTATGCTAAAGCACGAGGGAAAGCACACACAGACCCACACACCCACACACCCACACACCTGTCTTTCAATATGGATTATTCGCCTAAGGAATATTTGTTTATTTATGAGATTACCTTCATTTATTTTCTCAATACTCCTGCGAATTTACAACAGACGTTACCTTATTGGCCATGTGAGACTTTTGATAAAAACTGTCACTCTTACTAATGGGTTGATGAAGCAATACAGCTAAATGTGGATCAAGTACACGTGCAAAACACTTGTTTTCTGGTGTATGTGTGTGTGTGTGTGTGTGTGTGTGTGTGTGAGCGTGTGTGCGTGCGCGCGTGCGTGCGTGCGAGCGTGTGTGTGTTTATGTGTGTGTGTGTGCGTGTGTGTGTGTGTGTGTGTATGTGTGTGTGTGTGTGTGTGTGTGTGTGTGTGTGTGTGTGTGTGCTCGCGTGCGTACGTGTTTGCATGCGTGCGTGCGCGTTCGTGTTTGCGTGCGTGCATGCTTCCATGCGTGCGTGCGTGTACATGTGTGGGTGCTAGTGTGAACCACGTAACTTGACCCTTCATTTTCCCTTCATTTCTACCAGCTTTCATACAAGCAAGATATATAACGCCATGTGGGCACCTGAGACCTATTTACGGATACCCCATCCGCCTTGAGAAAGCCTATACAGCTCAAGTAGCCGGCACTTCATTTTCTTCATTGACATATAAAAGCAAAAGTTCAGTTACCAGGACGACTCTTTTTTTAATCCTGTATGTAGGTCAACGTCGGTGGCAGCGACGAAGCTGTCCGTGTATGCGATTGTGATCACCTGCAATATTCATCACGTGCAAACTGAAAGCGATTGGATCTTCGAATCGATGTCCCTAACTAACAGCGCTTCAATCAAAAGTAATGACTCTGCCACGAGAACGTACAATGAAAGCTGACCGAGTGCTACAGTGGAATACACCCCCGCCCCACTCGTTTAAGACGTTCACACATGAGAGACAATCAAGACAGTCAGGTCTTAAAGGCGGGGAGTCTTAAATTGAAAGTATAATACAAAGGTTATATAGAGAGATTCTAAAAATGAGGGGTGAAAGGGGAGAGTTCTTAAAACGGTTGGGTCTTAAAAAAAAAAAAAAAAAGAGGGGCGGGGTGGGGGGGGGGGGGGCACCACTGTTTAACGAAAACTTGCGTCATGTCCACCGCTCGTGGCAAAGGCAGTGAAATTAACAATCCAGAAAAGCGCGGTAGCGGTTGCGCTGAGGAGGATAGCACGCTTTTCTATATCTCTATTCTTTTTAACTCTCTGAACGTGTTTTTAATCCAAACATATCATATCTATATGTTTTTGGAATCAGGAACGGACAAGGAATAAGATGAAATTGTTTTTAAATCGATTTCGGAAATTTAATTTTAATCATAATTTTATATATTTAATTTTCAGAGGTTGTTTTTAATCCGAATATAACATATTTAAATGTTTTTGGAATCAGAAAATAATAAAGAATACGATAAACGTAATTTTGGATCGTTTTATAAAAATATAATTTTAATTACAATTTTCAGATTTTTAATGACCAAAGTCATTAATTAATTTTTAAGCCTCCAAGCTGAAATGCAATACCAAAGTCCGGCCTTCGTCGAAGATTGCTTGGCCAAAATTGCAATCAATTTTATTGAAAAAATGAGAGTGTGACAGTGCCGCCTCAACCTTTACAAAATGCCGGATATGACGTCATCAAATACATTTATCGAAAAAAAAACATGTCTGGGGATATCATACCCAGGAACTCTCATGAAAAATTTCATAAAGATCGGTCCAGTAGTTTACTCTGAATCGCTCTACACGCACACACACACACACACACACACACACACACACACACACACACACACACACCCACACACACACACACACACACACACACACATACACCACGACCCTCGTCTCGATTCCCCCCTCTATGTTAAAAAATTTAGTCAAAACTTGACTAAATGGAAAAAAAGCCGGGTTGTAGTTTTGGGGTATGTGTCAAAGTGGAATGATGTCTTTATCTGAAGCAAATGCCTGGACATGGTTATGGTGATGGCACGATGGTCTACGCACAAAGGAGTGTGTATTCATGTGTGTGTGGGGGGTGGGGGGGGGGGGGGGGCGCGCAAGGTCGGCGTGAAACACAATCTTCATAATGTTACTCCTTCACAAGTAGCGGCGCCGGCATGTGATGCAGTGAGCAGGTCAACCTGACCACAAAAGTCACATCGCCCTCGTAGAACAAGGAAGTCAGAGAGAAGATGCACGAGCAAAACATGCTGAGTATTGTTTGCCTACATGCTGGTTTGATTGTATATATAGGACAACAAAAGTCAAGTTGTTCGATGCGAACAAAAACTCTTGACGAAAGCTAGGAAAACTTGCTGCATAGTTGGCTTTTGTTTGGCTGGTTGTTTGTCTGTCTATCTGTCTATTTGTCTATATGCATTATGCCTGTATGTCTGTCTGTATGTCTGTATGTCTGTTTGTCTGTTTGATTGTTTGTTTGTATTCGTCTGCTTCCAACTACGACCTGAGCGCTTGTGCCAGGACGCTTATCTAAATACGCATAAGCGCTCGGGACACAAAACACAATGAGGTCTGAGCTTCGCGGAACTTGTCACTTGGCATTGTAGACACCACTGTTTGAACACGTAGTTTTCCCAAGAACCACAGTAATCAGGGTGTCTAGTTCCGTCTGGTTAAAAGAAGTACGCATCCACGTACAGTCCTTTTGTTCCGCTGACGTAACACCTCAAGTTAGAGATGGCAAACAACGTCGACATTTTGAAAGGTACAGTACCTATATTCCCATGCAGACCATCTGGTAAGATAATGATAGATAAAAATCCACGGTTTGACCTGTGGTAGCTGTATTCTTTAATCGGGATACAAACCAAGTTTCAACAGCCTCTCTCTCTCTCTCTCTCTCTCTCTCTCTCTCTCTCTCTCTCTCTCTCTCTCTCTCTCTCTCTCTCTCTCTCTCTCTCTCTCTCTCTCTCTCTCTCTCTCTCTCTGTCTCTCTCTCTCTCTCTCTCTCTCTCTCTCTCTCGAACAAACGAACGATCGAACGAACAAACGAACGATCGAACGAACAAACGAACGATCGAACGAACAAACGAACGATCGAACGAACAAACGAACGATCGAACGAACAAACGAACGATCGAACGAACAAACGAACGATCGAACGAACCAATGAACGATCGAACGTACAAACGAACGATCGAACGAACAAACGAACGCACAAACAAACAAACAAAAATACTTTTCCAGCAGGTATGAGTACCCAGACGCTGTTACAAAGTCAATTCTGGTAGCAATGGACTTGATACATGCCCACATGCACGATGTTCCAAGCGAAAGAGGTACTGTCACAAGCACACCTTCCACCCTGCTGGAGCATTGCATGAATAGTTAATGCAAAGGCATATAAAAACCTTCTCTACCCTTCGCTCCCCTTAAGATCACTTTCTAAAAAAGACAATTGCAAAGAAGTCACTCCACCTCTCAAAAGAGCACAGGACGACAACAGCAGCAACAAAACAACATCAACAACAAAATATACAAAGAAACAGACATAATGTAACAACGCACCAACCGACCAACCGACTGACCAACCAACCAACCAACCAACCAACCAACCAAACACACAAACAACCAAACAACCAAACAATCAATCAATCAACAAACAAACAATCAAACAAACAAACAAACAATGATGCCAACAAAAAAACATGCAGTAACTCACATGTTGAAGTTAGGTCTTTTCC
>NC_090246.1:98800621-98803396 GCF_037325665.1 Littorina saxatilis
TTTTTCTAATGTTTAAATAGCTTGTATTCAAACTTGAACAAAAGAACAGTGTTTGTTCTTAATTACCGGAGACGGGGTAGGAATGCATCATTATTTGTTGCCGTCAGTCTGTCGTTAGTGGTTATTTAGCCAAAATTGTAGAGTACAATTAAGACTAACAAACCAAATAATCATAGTGATTCGATCAAAGGCCTTGGGACATTACCTCTCGAGTCCAAGGCAAAGAGACATTACAAGATTAAGTCTCGGAGGCAAAGGTACAGGAATTCATCTTTTTTTTTCTCTTTTTTTCTTGTATTTTACTTATCATGAAGACACGCAATTGCGCAACCACACATACAAACACATACACACACACACACACACACACACACACACACATACACACATACACACACACATACACACACACACAAACAAACACACACGCACACACACACACACACACATACACACACACACACACTCACACACACACACACACACACACATACACTCACACATACACACACACACGCACCCACACACACCCACACAAACACACACGCACACACACACACAAGCACCCCACCCACCCCACCCCACCCCTAAACACCAAAACAAACAAATAAATCAACCAACCCCTATCCTTCCTCCAACATCCACACAACAATTGACACACTACTATTATTACCCTCTCTTCTCATAAAAAACGAATCCTATACACACCCCTATACCGGGGGTGTAAAAACCCACCGTAGAACCAAAAGAAGTTATCTCAGATCTTACCCTGTGTGTGTGTGCGTGTGTCTGAGATTCGCAGAGAGTGCGAAAGCATGTTATGCATTGATGGGTCGACAAAATCTAACGGCAGCGACTGAGCCCGAGGCCTGGCATTAAAGCCTTTCTCCTCCAGAAACAACAGACTCGCTGGTTGACTTTCTAGCACCAACGGACACGACCAAAGTGTGAGGACAACAACTGCTTGACACTTCGGGTGAGGTGAGGAGCTCTCGGGTTGAGAGACGGTGGTTATGGGTGAAGGGAGGTCGCGGGCTGGGATCAGGTTTGCTTGTGTTGGAGTTGAAATGTGTGTGTGCGTGTGTGTGTGTGTGTGTGTGTGTGTTCCTGGCAGTCTTTCTCTGCGCCTGATTGCGCTTAATATAAGAAAATGACAGATTATTTATTGATAGACAAACAGGCAGACAGACATATAAATAGATAGATAGATAGATAGATAGCACCCATATATATATAGATAGATAGATAGATAGGCAACAGTTGCATGTGGTATGCACGTGACTGCTTGTCATTCTGAAGGTCGGTTTCTATGTCGTGTGCATGGCCTGCCTGTCCGTGTCTATGTTTCTTTCTGTTTGTTTATTTAATTGATTGTTAGTTAGTTAGTTAGTTAGTTAGTTGGTTAGTTGGTAAGCAAGTTAGTTAGTTAGTAAGTGTGCGAGCTTGTTTGTTTCCTTGTTTGTTTGTTTGTTTGTTTTTTTGTTTGTTTGTGGTAACATCAACTTTTGTTTTGGAGCATGCGGGAGTACCACACTCAAAAACTCATAAACACATTTAGAAAAGGTGTACCCTCGACGTCGTCAAGATGTTCCAGTCAAGATACAGTTTGTTTGACTGTGAACAACGTATTTTGTCGTGGCAGTCAAATTAAAGCATACAAACAAACAGCGTGGGCGTGTACATGTACCTAGACTTTTGTTTTGGTACTCAGTCCTGCTTTGTTCTTTTACTTGTTTATGTATCTGATTTTGCTGTTTGCCCATGCTCAGTCCTGCACACAATGCTGATTTAGTCATCTGTAGTGGGTCGTTAACAGCTTAAATCGGAGAAGCTGTTAACCATCTGTGTGTGTGTGTGTGACGTGAAAATGTACTTCCGCCGCTAAGCCACGGCTTTGTGTATTGACACAAACTGCTGTTTATGTCGCCTGTAAACCTCCAAGCGAGGAACATAATCAACATTCCCAAAGGCAAAACTAACTCTTGATGTATGGCAATGACGTCATGACTGCAAGACGTGTGCCAGAAAGGGGGGATAAACTGACTCTTCGATAACCGGAGGTTTCAACATTCACAGTTTCCTTGGCAGTGAGAAGCTTCCAGGTAAAGATACCGCATCCTTCTTCGTATGCGATCGTGTATACTACTACCTCAGATCTGCCGAGGATGTGTCCATGGGATAAGAGCATTATTCCACTTGGATACATACAAGACATCAACTGCCTGGCCGCTCTCTGTGCAGAGTGCTACTTTTGTGCTGAATATATTTCGTGACACCTATGTCAAATCATGTGCAGATCTCAGGTTGTGTACATGCTTGTATACGCGAGAAAGGTATGGTATCTTTAAAAACTAGAGAAGTGCGGACTTTTGCGTGCGTTCCATTTCTTGCTCGCATATGTTGTGTTTCTCTAACTGTCATTCTATCCTCGAGATAAGAGATGCTTTACTCCATTTGCACTAAGCCATTCTATTTTCTTCTTGTTCTATTTCTTGTTGCAAGTGATGAGTCACTTTTAATAGTACGCGGTTTAAAAGTGTAGTCATATCGGCCGGGATCAACAGAAAAACAAACAAACAAACAAACACACACACACACACACACACACACACACACACACACACACACACACACACACACACACACACACACACACACACACACACACACACCTGCCCGAAGGCTGTTATTGTCCGTCAGTGTGCTCTCTCTGTGTGTTTGGTGTTCGTGTGTTTGTCTACGTGTTTCTGTGTGTGTGTCTAGATGCGTGTCTAT
>NC_090246.1:98803596-98818596 GCF_037325665.1 Littorina saxatilis
AGTTACTTGGATTTTTGTTAGCATATTTCATATTGATATGTGAAGCATCTTCTTTAAATTCATCCCTTAATTTAACATATTTATTGCATTTATCTAGAAAATGTATTTCATCTTCTATGACATTGCATTCAATACAAAGACGATTTTCTTTAGGGATATTCTGATGTCTTCCACTTTCAATTTTTAAACACTGTGTGCTAGTCCTTAATCTGCTTAACATCTTTCTGTGTTTATTATTCTTAATTTGTATTAAGTATGACTGCATTTCGTAAGATTTACTGATCATAGAATAAAACTTAAGTCTGGAATATGTATCTGATTTTTCTTTTGTCCAGTATCTTATATATTCCTCTTGTTGTTTTTTTGTCAATGGCAAACTTTAATTTGTGTACATTTAATGTAGATTGGTTATGCCAAACGTGACTAAAACCTAAGTTACAAAGAGATTGTCTAACAAATTGTAGCCATGGTGTTTCTGTCGGATGGTGCAACATTGAGTCATATAATTGATGTATATACGAATCTTGTTTGGAGTCTAGAATATGCGCCCAGAATGCTATTGTTTGTGATAACATTTTTAATCCTAAAGGGAACCTTCCTAATTCCCCCAGTACAGGTATCCACATAGCTTTTCTATGAACTCCAAGAAGGAATCGACAAAATTTGATATAAACAAATTCATGAGGATTTTTGCTAGATAAACATGATCCAAAGAAATGATCAGTATTTGTTTGTTTTATTTTATTATTAAACGTAAACGGATACCAAATTTCAGCGCCATATGTTAATATCGGATTTACAAGTGAATCAAATAAATGTATCATTGTATCTATTTGCACGTTTTGATTGCTGAAAATTCTGCGGAGGGAATGTGCTGCTTTATTACCTTGTTTATTTAAATGATCTTGAGCTGTATCAGAATTTCCATTCTTGTTGAATATGACCCCTACATATTTATATTGATCTGTTACTTTGATTACATCAGTTCCACATTTAAATATTGTGTGCATTTTTGGATTTATATGACAAAATACTATAATTTTTGTTTTTTCTATGTTAATTTTCAAACCCCACTGTAGGCAATAGTTATTTAGATAATCTAACTTATTTTGTAATCCTATTTTTGAATTTGAAAGAAGTACTAGATCATCTGCATACAGTAGACACGATATTTTTGTATTCTGGTTAATGTATGGCGAATCAACGTCAGGCATTCCATCAGTTATATCATTAATGAAAATATTAAAAAGAGTTGGGCTTAATGTATTTCCTTGATGTACTCCTTTTTTAACCAATACATCTGGTGAATATACAGTTAAATCTTTTCTTTCATATGTATTACATCCTTGATTAGTTCCTGAGAACAAAGAAAATAGTCTACTACACTACAACCCTGGGGTGTATAACATGTGTAACGCCCACTTAAGTCTCCCAAGGACCTTCCATTAAGTATATACATGTTATTATTATGGCACAAATCTATCAACCTTCTACCTTGTATGACCTTATCTGAAGAATGTCTTTCATGTAGGTAGTCAAAGCAATAAGTCGATGGCAAAGAATACCTGAGACTTTCGCTATCTAACTGTAGATAATCGATCAGTTCACCCGTTCTTGCATTGAAGTCTCCGCATAAGATCACGTTACCTTTGGGTATTAATTCATCTAAGTCATTCTCTAACTTGTCCCACAATTCCTCAGTAAAATCTTTTCCAAAGGATGACGATTCGGGCGGAATATATACACACCCTAAATAAATGTCGTGTTCTTTGTTATCCTTTTGAATTTTTAGCCAAATAATGTCACTGTTGCTTTTTTGTAGGATTTGGAAGTTTGAAGATATGTTTTCTCTTATGAATAAACTGATCCCCCCAGAAGCACTGGTTGCATTTGTTCTTTTCTTTCTATAAAAGTGACGTTTTTCAAATCCTGAAAGAAATACTTCTTCGGCATGGTCCTCGTCCAGGTGCATCTCCTCCAGCATAATAATGTCATATCCACATAAAGTTTTTATAACGTTATCATCCTGTAATTTGTTGGTTGTTTGTCCGTCGATTGTTTCTTTATACCCTTTCAGGTTCCACGACAAAACATTAATACTGAATGTACTACTATCAAACATGTATGGTTTGTATGAATAGTTACCTTCGTCGTAACACTAACATTTTTGAAAGAATCGAATACGTTGTTAACGAGCAAAATATCTATCACGATATTATTAAAAGAAATATCTATCGCGTGGTCGTGGTTGTGGACTCCAGTTCCATGGTCTCATCATGTGAGGATGCATGACGGCTGAATTTCTCTTTGGTGGACTATGATGATGTCCACTCCATCTTCCATTGCTCTCCCATGTCCTCGGTCTTCCCGTTTGCTGGTGTCGTCGTTCAAATGGTGGTGGGCGAGACTGGTGATGAAATTGGCGATGATAATGACTCGTATGTTGTTGGATTGGTCTGGCATCTTGGTGTTCTGTGTGATGTTTCCCCTGCCTTTCCCACAAAATATGGTCAAGGTGTTGGCCAATGTTTCTTGCCAGGACTGCCGCGCCTTTCATCGTGGGATGTATTCCGTCTCTGTTCGACAGTGAATATACGTTTTCATGTGAGGCAAAGGAAATGCCTGTCTCCGCCATGTCTGCTGCGCACACAGCATTGAATACCTCTCGTCGAGTGTTCAGATCCATTACGTTAGTTGGAATGATCTTACTCACGACAACCTTGGCTTCTTTGAATCGCTGTTTGGCTGCCTCCACACATTTGGTCATCATTTTTGCCGCTCTCTGACCTTTTTCTTTCTTGATGTCATTCACCCCGACATGAAACATAATTGCATCTGGAGTTTTGTGAATGTTCTCCACTGTTTCTTGGCAATCCTTGATGTTCACTACATGTTTTTTTTACTATTTTCAGACCGTACGTTTTTTGCATTCGGCCTGGATCGACATGTTTCAGTACACTATCATGAATGAGGTAGACTGTTGGTAGAGAGTTTTCTTCCTCTCTGTGCTCTTGCCGCGACATGTTTTCAAACACAACGTCTTCCTGATCTTCATCTGAATTGGACTCACTCGCTGTTGAATCAACAAAGACAAAATAATCTTCACGGCGATGTCTTTTCAACACGCTGATCGGGCTTTTGTTTTTCTTTTTTACACGAGGACTTCTTGATGACGTCAGATTGTTCGATGTTGTTGACGTCATTGCCTTTTCGGCTTCATGGTCTTTGTTTTCCATCTTCTCGTATGGCGATTTCGATGTTATATCTCTGACTTGATCAACCCTTTTATTCACTTCTATTCCTGATGACGTCATTGGTTTTGTGCACGACTTTTCTGGTGTCATTTCGATGCTGATGTCATGGTTCGTGCTTCCATTCTTTTGAGGTTGGCACGTGGTCTTTGGAACCTTCTGTTTTTTTCTCTCATGTAGTTGTTCTTTTACGGGTGTGATGTACGTAAGGATATCCGAATACGTCGTTTGAGTTGTCACATCTTGTTGTCTCGTCTTGGGGTGTGTCGACAACATGTCAGTCAGTTCCTTGATCTCTTCTTTGTGACTTCTATTTGTCAGCTGGATTTGTTCGGCCAAGTTGAGAATCGCGTTCTCCATGTTCTGTATCATTCTCTTGCCCTCAGACTGTTCCAGTTTCAAGAGCTGCAACTCATGTAGCAGGATGACATTGTTGTTTTTAATCGCATGGTTGTCATCAAGAGATTCTTCTTCTTCGGTGAGGATTTCACTGACGTCCTCCACAATCTTTTCGTCCAACATCGCTTGTGCACAATCCTCGCAGGTGAACTTTCTCTGCGTTCTTACGAATAAGCACAGCTGATACACTGGTAACTTGGTGTGCATCCATGGAATCTTGCTTTTGGATGAAGAACATGTAAGTTTTCTTTGTTTAGATATTTCCACATTTTTTTCACCGTTGATCAGTGTTTTCACGAGTGTTTCATCATCCTCTTGACAATTCTGGAATCTTTGTTCTTGGGTTGTCAAGGGAATCGTGTCGTCATTGTCCTTCTTCAACCGTGGTTTTGCTTCGGTTTTCTGCTGTTTCATCTTGAAATTCATCCTCCACACCTACTCTAGTTTCATCCTCTCCTTCAAAGTTCTGATGCTCATTTGAAGAACCTTTGAATATAACTGGATTCTCAATTCCAGCCTGCCGCATCGCGCATTTTGCTGCGGCCAACGACTGGTAACAACGATGAGTTGCCTTTGGGAATGCCGTCACTGACTTCGATGCCTCGTTCCATGTATCAAATATTCCAACAGTCCTTCCACTGCTTACAGCATAAAATCGCTTTTCTGATCTCTTCTTTTTCCTTGATCCTCTTGAATGACTCATTTTTTCACTTTTGAATCATCACTTCACAGGGGATGCGTCTGGCTTTCGCCATTTTAGAACCGGAAGTGTGTGTGTGTGTGTGTGTGTGTGTGTGTGTGTGTGTGTGTGTGTGTGTGTGTGTGTGTGTGTGTGTGTGTGTGTGTCTGTCTGTGTGTGTCTGTCTGTGTGTGTGTGTAGAGCGATTCAGACTAAACTACTGGACCGATCTTTATGAAATTTTACTAGAGAGTTTCTGGGAATGATATCCCCGGATGTTTTTGTTTTTTTTCGATAAATACCTTTGATGACGTCATATCCGGCTTTTTGCAAAGGTTGAGGCGGCACTGTCACACCCTCATTTTTCAATCAAATTGATCAAGTAGTCTTCGACAAAGCCCGGACTTCGGTATTGCATTTCAGCTTGGTGGCTTAAAAATTAATTAATGACTTTGGTCATTAAAAATCTGAAAATTGTAAAAAAAATATGTTTTTTATAAAACGATCCAAATTTACGTTCATCTTATTCTTCATTATTTTCTGATTCCAAAAACATATAAATATGTTATATTTGGATTAAAAACAAGCTCTGAAAATTAAAAATATAAAAATTATGATCAAAATTAAATTTCCGAAATCGTTTTAAAAACTATTTCATCTTATTCCTTGTCGGTTCCTGATTCCAAAAACATATAGATATGATATGTTTGGATTAAAAACACGCTCAGATAGTTAAAACGAAGAGAGGTGCAGAAAAGCGTGCTATGAAACACAGCGCAAACGCTACCGCGCCAAACAGGCTCGTAACTTTCACTGCCTTTTGCACTAGCGGCGGACTACGTTAAGTTTCATTCTGTGAGTTCCACAGCTTGACTAAATGTAGTAATTTCGCCTTACGCGACTTGTTTTTGACTAAATGTTTTAACATAGAGGGGGAACCGAAACAAGGGTCGTGGTGTATGTGTGTGTGTGCGTGCGTGCGTGTGTGTAGAGCGATTCAGACCAAACTACCGGACCGATCTTTATGAAATTTTCCATGAGAGTTCCTGGAATTGATATCCCCGAACGTTTTTTTCGTTTTTTTGATAAATGTCTTTGATGACGTCATATCCGGTTTTTCGTGAAAGTTGAGGCGGCACTGTCACGCTCTCATTTTTCAATCAAATTGGTTGAAATTTTCGTCAAGTAGTCTTCGACAAAGCCCGGACGTCGGTATTGCATTTCAGCTTGGTGGCTTAAAAATTAATTAATGACTTTGGTCATTAAAAATCGGAAAATTGTAAAAAAAATATTTTTTTTATAAAACGATCCAAATTTACGATCATCTTATTCTCCATCATTTTCTGATTCCAAAACCATATAAATATGTTATATTTAGATTAAAAACAAGCTCTGAAAAGTAAAAATATAAAAATTATTATCAAAATTAAATTGTCGAAATCAATTTAAAAACACTTTCATCTTATTCCTTGTCGGTTCCTGATTCCAAAAACATATAGATATCACTGCCCTGACTCTCTTCCCACACTGTGTTAAGAAAATTTTCTTCCCGACGCTTCCGTCATCTGCTTCAGGGGAAATTCAAAGAGGTTGGTGAAGCTATTTATCTCTATAAATGAAGTATTACGAAGTGTTGCACATCGAGATAGGTCAGGTTAGTTCTGTTAGTGTCTATACTTAATGCCAATGGGTTTTTCGGGTTTGTATTTCGCGTATTTTACCCGTGAATCGGCCGAATGACGGACCCGTCGCTGCACAGCTGCAAAGTTTGTCGCTTCGAGCGCAAAATCGTGAGGAAAACGCGTCTTGTAAGTAATGCTAATACATTCTACCAAAACCTAAACATGTCTGCACCAATCCTGCCAAGTGTCGTAGTTGTAGTCCCCCGCAAACAGCTGTAATCGTAAGAAGAATGTGATCATTCCTGCAGATTTGTGTGTCGTGCACCCGATTTGACCGCATTTTAGCGTGTCGTACACCCGCTGTGACGTTTTTCACGTCGTGACGTCCACCCGATGCTCACGTTCTGTGTCGTCTCTCCGATCGTGCACTTACCTTTTGCACATGACCTTTCTCACTTGTTACATTGTGTCATCCCCCATACATAAACACGAATTACATGTATAGCTTTGTTCTTTTGTATTCTGACTGGCATGGAGTCATTTTCAGACACAGTCATGGAGATGACAATAGCCGGATCTTACCACCAATGTGGATAAAGACACCTTGGTAAGTACTCTTAGTCTCGCTTACCTTTCAACCATTGCAAAGGGGTGTTGGGGCAGGAATAAAGTTATCTTCCATCCAGGCCCCACAGTTGGGTTGACATGACAGTCTAGGGTAGATACACTGCACTGTGCGATGCAGGTAGCTGGTATGCCCCTGTCCAAATGGATCTTTAAACATCTTACAGAAGTTACACTGATTATAAACAAAGAGATTTTTGACTCACATGCGAAGCAAAAGCGTGTCTATGTACTCAGCCTAGTCGTCCGTCCCTCCGTCCGGCCGTCTGTCCCAAAAACTCAAACGTTGGATTTTTTCTCAGCCGCTATGAAGTCTATCAGCGCCAAATGTGGCATGATGGTGTATGATGACAAGACCTTAAAAAAACATACATAGTGACTTGACCTTGCTTCAAGGTCAAGGTCACGGGCCTTTAAAAACAGTTATTTTTCACATTTTCCCAATTTTCTCCCAAGTTTTTGAAAATGTCGACCCGAGCTACAAGTGGTATATAGGGCATAGTGAGCCCTATCTTTTGATACCAGTTTGGTTGACCTTGCTTCAAGGTCAAGGTCATTTTGACCCCTCTGAAATGTGTCCAAAACGTGACTTTACCACGAAATGACAATGTCTCTTGGTAGAAAGTGCCAATAAACACCAATGTGCTTCCTATCTGTTGAATTGATAGCCATGTCTTGTGTGACCTTGACCTGGAGTCAAGGTCATGTGGTGTATTTTGGGTGGAAAAATGTGTAAAATAGTTCTGAATGTATGGTGTCATTGCCAGCTTCAGTTGTTTGACTTTTAATATCACCTGAAGGTCAAGGTCATTTAAAGGTGCATACTCAAGTAGATGCAGACATTGGACAGCCTTTCGCCACATGGCGGCGTAGCTGTTCACGGTGCTTGAAGTGTGCAAAACACACCTTACAAGAACACCCTGCCCGTGTGTGATGGTAACGGACATGGTCACTCAGAAACCTTTTTAGTGCAAAGGTCTTGCCACACTGGGTGCAGGCCACCTCTTTTGGTTTCCCTTTGCACACATGCTTTGAAGGGTACAAACTTTTAGGACTTGCATAAGATCTGCCGCATGAATCACATGAATAAGGCTTAATCTTGTCATGCTTCACGTTGCGGTGTGACGTCAGATCAATTTTTTGTGTGAACTTTTTGTCACATATGGTGCAATCATGATTTGTTTTTCCTTCACCATGATCAAAGCGCTGATGAGCCCACAAGGTGCGGTAATGCTTGTAAGTTTTACCACACTCGTGGCACTGGTGCACTGACTTGTCAGCCGAGGCCTCCATCTTCTTCTTCATGGGTGTCTTCTTCTTCTTGGGCGACTTTGGCTTCTCTGTCGAAGGCCCAGCACCATCGTCAGCAGCTGTCCACATACAACAAGATACAAAAAGCTTGTGTTAGTCTAACCAGATCGAATGTATATAAACATTATTCAGGTACAATAGTCCGTTGTTGCATTGTAAAACTATAACTATAACATGATCAGTACGCTTTCATATTATCATAATCAAGCGTTGCCAATACCTGCACACGGACAACAGCTACAGTCAACTGGTGGTAATGGATGGCTCACACGTTAATCCTTATTGTCAAAAAACGATAACAATGTTGTAGCTATAACCTATTGACATGAGGTGCAGCCAATCGCTGCTTTCAGCTGTCAGTTCAATAGGTTTACAGCTACATCATTGTTGTCGCTAAACCTGAATTTTGACAAGAATCGACGTGTGCAAGAATCCACGTGTGAGCGGCCCATAAACATGATCCTGCACAGGCTTACATAATAATAAAATATAACTTACATGTCGATTTCTCTTTGGGTGTCGATGTTTCTTTGGGTGTCACCTTTGCCTCCTTTTCTGGAGTTTGGACTATGTCCAGGTAACTATCCATAAATTCAGCGGATAACTCCGCTTCTTCTTCTTCCACAACTTCCATGACCTGATCCATGTTGTCCCTGAAAAATCACTCCAAGACGATCAGAATACAAACAAACAAGGTCATGTGCAAAAGGTAAGTGCACGATCGGAGAGACGACACAGAACGTGAGCATCGGGTGGACGTCACGACGTGAAAAACGTCACAGCGGGTGTACGACACGCTAAAATTCGGTCAAATCGGGTGCACGACACACAAATCTGCAGGAATGATCACATTCTTCTTACGATTACAGCTGTTTGCGGGGGACTACAACTACGACACTTGGCAGGATTGGTGCAAATGTTCTGCGCGAACTTAGAATCCGGTTTCATTCTAGAATGGACCGGGTCCAGGTTGGAATTCTAACCCTGCGCAAGTACAGGGGTGCCATTCTAGAATGAAACCCTTGTTGCTGGTCCATTCTAGAATCGGCCGTGCGCAAGGTTGGAATTTGGGTCCAAGTTGGAATAGTCATTTCAGTTAGACTATCACACAACCAAAGCCACAAATGTGGATTTTCTGTTTGTTTTTGTTTTTTGTGTGTTTGGTTGGGTTTTTTTCTCGGGTTTTTTACACTTTACTCAAAGACATCGTGAATTGGGATTGTGATGTTCTGAAAGTGATTACGATTTTGAGAGACACTCAGCACTGATCGCTACGAACGGAAATTTCCGGACTGACAGTGTTTTGCCGATCTCGCTTGTAACTTTTAATCTTATTCATATACATGAAGTTGGTCTTCTGAATTGTGAAGATATAATGTCAACTTTTTTTTGGTCTGTCTGTCGGTTAGTCGGTCTGACCGTCTGTCTGTCTGTCTGTCAAAAAAATTGTCAAAAAACCGGACATTTCCGAGAGGGAGACAGCGCTGACATTGCAAGCGGCCGCAACCGGCTCTCATCACAAAAACAACTGCCCTGCAAACAATACCGCCCTGGTAGTCCCCCTTGCTATGGTCTGCCTTTGTTTATTGCGTACTCAGGAGTGTCAACTTTCTTGACATGACATGAAATCGCAAGATCGCCAAAGGATTTTTTTCAGGGGTAGACAAATCAGCCCCATTTTATCAAAGGGAAGGTGCAGGTGGAGATAATTCAAGGGAAGACAACTCTGTCTTACCTACAAACATTACGGCCCCCTTTATTCAAGGGTTTCATTCTAGAATGGCACCCCTGTACTTGCGCAGGGTTAGAATTCCAACCTGGACCCGGTCCATTCTAGAATGAAACCGGATTCTAAGTTCGCGCAGAACACAGACATGTTTAGGTTTTGGTAGAATGTATTAGCATTACTTACAAGACACGTTTTCCTCACGATTTTGCGCTCGAAGCGACAAACTTTGCAGCTGTGCAGCGACGGGTCCGTCATTCGGCCGATTCACGGGTAAAATACGCGAAATACAAACCCGAAAAACCCATTGGCATTAAGTATAGACACTAACAGAACTAACCTGACCTATCTCGATGTGCAACACTTCGTAATACTTCATTTATAGAGATGAATAGCTTCACCAACCTCTTTGAATTTCCCCTGAAGCAGATGACGGAAGCGTCGGGAAGAAAATTTTCTTAACACAGTGTGGGAAGAGAGTCAGGGGTGTGGATATGATATGTTTGGATTAAAAACACGCTCAGGAAGTTAAAACGAAGAGAGGTACAGAAAAGCGTGCTAACCTTCTCAGCGCAACTACTAAACCGCTCTTCTTGTCAATTTCACTGCCTTTGCCATGAGCGGTGGACTGACGATGCTACGAGTATACGGTCTTGCTGAAAAATTGCATTGCGTTCCGTTTCATTCTGTGAGTTCGACAGCTACTTGACTAAATGTTGTATTTTCGCCTTACGCGACTTGTTTCTTCTCTCTCTCTTCCCATCCTCTCTCTCTCTCTCTCTCTCTCTCTCTCTCTCTCTCTCTCTCTCTCTCTCTCTCTCTCTCTCTCTCTCTCTCTCTCTCTCTCTCTCTTATTTTTAAATGCTTCTGCTAAGAGGTTTCAAATGGCCTGACCGGCTCGTACTTAACTGCTTGTGGGTTCGATTCTCATTTAGTAGAACCTGTCTGAGTGCACTGAGAATGATGGCTTTTAAGCGGACCGCTGATCGGCTCTTCCCTTCTGGCTTTTCTTTCACACTGCGATTCGCCTGATTGATTCCATGTCATTGATATGCGCCATTATTGATGAATACCGCTGAGCATCGATTTTCGGGTGCACGTTAAAAAAAAATCCGTCAACGTCCAGTTTACCTTAAGGTTTTCAGATTAGAGCTTGTGTATGTGTTGTGTACCAGGGAAGTGATTTTGATGATCCTGTGCAGCCTGTGTCGTACTGGCCTGTTTAAAGAGTGTGTTTACAGGAAAATAACAAAAAAACAAACAGCACAAATATGATGGTAATGTTACATTTTGGATTGCAATTACGGGTGTTTGAACAGAGGTTGTGCTCACTTTTTCATGACTCCACAGGAGGTTTGAACGCTTTTGCCACATGTTTATTAGTGGGAAAGACACTCATCATTTAATTGTTCATATCACGCGACCGTGTGCACTTGATGAATGAGACTGTCCACGTCGTTTCCTCATGCTGTTACATAATGGAAGTACTACTGATGATCGATCTTTGGGACTTTACACTCATTGGCTCTAATCCGTTCACGAAAATTAGCCTGAGCTGAAATGGACAAAATCAATTGCTAATGTTTCATACACTACTAAAACGGCATCTTTTTCAGTTTTAAGAAGTTCGAAAGAACTGGAAAGTATAAAACATACTTTATTGTACTTTTTTCCAGGCGCAGTGAACTAGTGAGATTGTAAATTAAAAGTCAGCAGACAACACACGCACAGACGGGGAGCTGCGTGTCACAGCCCCTCAGACGGCTCCCACAACACGTATCAGATTGATACAGTGGAAGTATGAACACATCTTTTCCTTCTTTTTCCAGGCGCAGTAAGCAAGTCCTGGTGAACTGAAAGGCAGCAGCAAACACAGGACAATTAAGATGGGGACCTGCAGATCCCACAACAGATAATATGATTATAATATGTTGATACATTGGAAGTATGAACACATCTTCTCCTTTTTTTTCAGGCACAGTAAACAATTGGTGAACTGAAAGGCAGCAGCAAACACAGAACAATTAAGATGTGAGCTGCGACTCCCACAACAGATATGATTATAGTATGTTGATACATTGGAAGTTTGAACACATCTTCTCCTTCCGTGTACATGCACAGTAAACTGAAAGGTAGCAGCAAACACAGGACAGGATAGGGAGCTGCGTGTCTCAGCCCGTAAGACGGCTCCCACAACTTACACATCTGATTAGTTTGGTTCACTGGAAGTATGAACTCATCTTCTCCTTCTTTTTCCATGCGCAGTAAACAAGTGGTGGTGAACTGAAAGGCAGCAGCAAACACAGGACAGGATGGGGAGCTGCGTGTCTCAGCCTTCAGACGGCTCCCACGTGCACCTGACCACGCAGAGCGCCACCATGTCCTGGGGCAACAAGGAGGTCAAGGCATCCAACAAGACCCCTGCCTCACACCCACCCAACAACGCACCCGCCACACCCGCCACACCCGCCACACCCACCACTACCACCAACTCAGCCACCACCCCCACCACCACCCAGGCTCCCGCAGTCAACAGCCACAGCGGGAAAGAGAAGCGCTTCCACTCCAAGGTGGACAACCACTCGCCCAAGAACTCCTCTCCTCCGCCTCCTAAGCCACCACCTCGACCTCCTTCGTCTGGTGCCGCTGCCACCTCTTCCCCAAGGTTCTCCAAGCCTCCGTTTCCAGACCCTCCGGACACACAAGAGCTGGACAAAGCGGAGTCGCTCAACTCTATCAACGTCGTGACGAGTTCGGATATAGCTGGAGAGGACACGCCTTCAGGTGGTGGTGGTGCAGGGGGAGATGGAGTAGTAGGAGGAGGGGGAGTTAAAGGAGTAGGAGGGGGAGTGAGTCGGTTGGTTAGAACGGATTCCAAGAACGCCTCCATCCAAACGGATACGGATGAAGTCGTTGAGGAGCGAGGAAGCAGGAAGGAGAAGAAGAAGAAGTCTCCCCTGTTTAAAGGTGAGATATTTAATGTGTCGTATTTTCCTGTCCTTTCTCCTGCACTGTCCCATGACTCTAGCTATTCCCTGGGTGTTTCGTAAATTGGTTTCACCTTTTGAGTCGGAAGAAAAGAGCCCCCCCCAAAAAAACGTCACTCAGATACAGCAAGCAACCAGTCAAACAAAAGTCAATATAGCTTCTTGAACTGAACCGGTCCACGATTTGTTATCTGGTGTTTGTTTGTTTGTTTTAAAATGAAAATTAAAATTAAAAACAAAAATGTGTTAGCCGTGAAATACAAGAAGTTTCTGGTTTACGCGAACATTAATATTTCTCCTCATCGCTAAGTCCATTCATAAGCAAACCATTTTCAGATTTATGTCTATTTTGATAGCTGTGGTATTTACCGCTGAAAACACAAACATTCTGGACTTCAATCGTTCTGGCTATTGTTTTGGTAGAGTACTCAGAGATAGCCCATAATATACAGTTGTGAGGCTCGGCATTGTCTAATCCTCTCTGGGTGTTTTTTTCCCATAAGGAAAGCATGTGCAATATTCTAGTTAATGACTACCTCCTGCGACTATATAACATCAGAATACATAAAGATGAGCTGGTATCGGACAATATTTAACATTATAATTATGTACTCATCCTGTCATTTTCACAACAAAAATTTCACGTTGAACAAGTGACAGTAAACACAATTGGCCAACGAGTTTGTTATTTTCACCTTTCTTCTTGCCTTACAAGTAGGTGACCCGCAGCATCTAGAATTACTGATCACAATTAGTATGAACATTAATATTCAATCTCAGCAAATACCTTGCTCAAACTTCGGACTCATAGAACAACATTTAAAATCGACGTAAAGTTCCAAGGAAACTGTTTGTTTCCTACGGGTTGATAGTTAAAGGCACAGTAAGCCTCCCGTAAACCATCACAGAGCTCCCCGAGCGTCTAAATACAGTACAAGCATACTTCCATTTGAACGCTCACCGAACGGGAACATCCTGGCTGCTTTCTGTCGAGCGTGAGACATTTTCAAAGAATTTATTTTCGTAGACTTGTTCCGTTAACAACAACGGCGCCTCGTTTTTGCGCTAGACCTAACTTTTAAAATCTAAATAATAAATTGACAGCTTGTTACACAAACATTCTTTAATCATAAAAGAATTCGTTTTTCATCAAGACAAGATCAGAACAATTCGAAGTTGTGAAAGTTTGAAAAAAGAAAAGCCCGGAAGCAGGGTCACGCAAGGGTCGTAGCAGACGACGGCCGGTTTATCAGTGCAAATCGCCGTTCCTCTCAACAGTCAAAAGCCATCGCTAGAGTTCTTGTGAACCACAGCCGTTGTTTCGTGCATAAAAAAAACCGTGCTATTGTAGATAAGCTCACGTCGAGTCGCATTCAAATGACTAACTATGACGACTGCATTGTGAAAAGGGAAAACTGGATCACACGGGTTCACGATGGCTCAGGGGTAAGATAAACCACGCAAAAATAAATTCTTTGAAAATTGTTCGCTCTTTACGGAGGGCACCTAGGATGTTCTCAATTGGTGAGTGTTTAAATGAAATGGTGTTTGTACTGTGTGTAAAAGCCTGACCGTATCTGTGATGGTTTACGGGAGGCTTACTCTGCCTTTAACACACTTAGGGTATAAGTAAATAAGTAACTAGTAACGGTTAACAACGTGTGCAAATCCAGTTTGGACTAGTTACCACAGGCACACAGACAAAGACAGACACAGACACAGGCGCAGACACAGACACTCAGACACAGACACACAGACGGACAGACACACAGACGGACAGACACACAGACGGAAAGACAGACAGACACACACACGCACGCACACACGCACGCATGCACGCACGGACGCACGCACGCAAGCGCAAGCGCACACATACACACACACACATGCGCGCGCACACACACACATACAAACACACACATGTATACACACACACACACACACTCCCATACACACACACACACACACACACACACACACACACACACTCACACACATACACGCACGCACGCACACACACACACACACACACACACACACACACACACACACACACGCACACACACACACACACACAGAAAAACTAATCTATGTGTCAATACACGATTGTTTCATGACAATAACGTGTTTTCTATCATATTCTTTTCTATTATATTCACATACGCATACTTTAGTTCTCCCACTCGCTCCCTAACAACAACAACAACAACAACAACAACAACAACAACAACAACAACAACAACAACAAATACAAATACAACAACAACGTTATAACCGACTTAAGAGGCAGGCTAAGCATCAGTATATATCACTGTTAGTGCAAACGCCAAGCAGTATGCATTCTACAGGCTTATTACTGAAGAAGTGTGATTTTGCTTCTCGAGGTTGTTTTTCAACGTCC
>NC_090246.1:98821096-98828596 GCF_037325665.1 Littorina saxatilis
AAGAGAGAGAGAGTCAGGCAGACAGACAGGATGACAGACAAAACAAGTCGCGTAAGGCGAAAATACAACATTTAGTCAAGCTCAGTCGAACTCACAGAATGAAACTGAACGCATTGCATTTTTTCCGCAAGACAGTACACTCGTAGCATCGTCTGTCCACCGCTTGTGGCAAAGGCAGTGACATTAACAATCCAGAAAAGCGCGGTAGCGGTTGCGCTGAGGAGGATAGCACGCTTTTCTATATCTCTATTCTTTTTAACTCTCTGAACGTGTTTTTAATCCAAACATATCATATCTATATTTTTTTTGAATCAGGAACGGACAAGGAATAAGATGAAATTGTTTTTTAATTGATTTCGGAAATTTAATTTTAATCATAATGTTTATATTTGTAATTTTCAGATCTTGTTTTTAATCCGAATATAACATATTTATATGTTTTTGGAATCAAAAAATGATGAAGAATACGATAAACGTAATTTTGGATCGTTTTATAAAAATATAATTTTAATTACATTTTTCAGATTTTTAATGACCAAAGTCATTAATTAATTTTTAAGCCTCCAAGCTGAAATGCAATACCAAAGCCCGGCCTTTGTCGAAAATTGCTTGGCCAAACTTTCAATCAATTTGATTGAAAAATGAGGGTGTGACAGTGCCGCCTCAACTTTTACAAAATGCCGGATATGACGTCATCAAAGACATTTATAAAAATAAAATGATAAAAATATCTGGGGATATCATACCCAGGAACTCTCATGAAAAATTTCATAAAGATCGGTCCTGTAGTTTACTCTGAATCGCTCTACACACACACACACACACACACACACACACACACACACACACACACACACACACACACACACACACACACACACACACACACACACACACACGCACACATACACCACGAACCTCGTCTCGATTCCCCCCTCTATGTTAAAACATTTAGTCAAAA
The DNA here is from genome assembly GCF_037325665.1 of Littorina saxatilis. Classification (NCBI taxonomy): domain Eukaryota; kingdom Metazoa; phylum Mollusca; class Gastropoda; order Littorinimorpha; family Littorinidae; genus Littorina; species Littorina saxatilis. Next base: position 98,822,058 of record NC_090246.1, read on the forward strand.
CTTGACTAAATGTAAAAACGGACAGACATACACAGACAGAGAGAGACAGTGACAATGATTGAGACTGAGGGCGTGCTTATTATTCGCACTTTCGAAATCCCCCCCTACCCCCCACCCCCCTCATTTTCAAGTTCAACGCTCAGTTTGGTGTACCCAGCATGCAAACGTCTTCGACAGTCCTTAGTTTTTTTTCAAGTCCCTCTTAAAAAAATGATCAAACTAATACACTGCCCAAACGAAGAGCTTAGATTTGATGGTCAAAAGGTACATTCAGTGTATCGCCCGAGGGGCCATGCACTCAGCAGAAATATGTGCAACTGCTCATTTGGTGTTTCCATTTTTGGAAGGATACTATGTTGTTTAGCTAATTGATTGGAGGATTAGCAGTAGCGGGCTGAGCACACACCTCCTAACTAACAGGAAGGAGAGGTCTGTCGTTAGGGTCATTGATTTTGGAATCTATCGGTCCCCTGCTCTCTCTTTCTCTGTGTGTTGGGAGGAAATAAAACGCCGGAGCTTAGCTTGCCGCGTGAAAAATCAAAGACCGTAAATGTCAAATGTATTATAAACTGGCAAGAAAAGAAATGCTTCGTTGTAGGTGCTCGTTTCTTGTGTGCTTGTTTCTTTTTCTCGTAAGGATAATTGATTGTTGGAGAATATTGGCTCCTTACTCTCTCTGCTCTTTGAAAATATCGACCACCCCGTCCCCCTCTCTCTGTGTCTCGTTCTGTCTGTCTGTCTGTCTGTCTGTCTGACTGTCTATGTCTGACTGTCTGTCTGTCTGTCTGTCTGTCTGTCTCTCTCTCTCTCGCTCTCTCTCTCTCTCATTCTCTCTCTCTCTCTCTTTTGGAGGTAGTGAAACGTCGACGATGAATTGTATTAATCACAGACCATAAATGTCAAATGTACGAACTGGCAAAACGAAAAATACGCAGAGCATGCAGTTTGTTTCTTGTACACACAAGAACGGGCCGGGTTGACATAAACTTTGCTGACGCGGCATATACCTACCTACATATATTTCTCTCTGTCTGTCTTTTTTTGTGTGTGTTTATTTTTACATAAATTTACCTGAATCCTTCGTGTTTAAAAAAAAAAAAAATTGTTTATTAAACTATCGATAAGAATCCTCAGGTCTTCAGTGTATATTAAACTTCACTTAATCTTATACTAGATGGAGACATGCGAAAACATTCCCAAAAAATTACTTTCCCTGATTGGGATTCGTTATTTTGTTTACCGCAAATAATAGCTCAAATCCTTGAGTTTTCATCGTGCACTTCATGTTTGGCATCAAACGGGCTTGCAAATTTGTTTTAGAATATTAGTCAAATATCCCAATTAACTGGTCTTTGCTTTGTAAAATTAGTCAATTTGTATTTATGGTTTAAAGGAATATTACACACAAAAAAAAGATTCTGCGTTACAAAATAATGCTACCTTACAGGAAGGCGTACTGCCGTCACTTTGCAAAAGCAAGTGTTTTAAAAGCTTAAATTAAATGTGGTAGAATAGTCCAATAAAGATCACTCTTTGTAAGGTTGGGATGGGTAACCTCCACTGAGTTACTTCCTTTGTTTGTGTACACGATGCTTGTTACTAGGCTGCCGTGTTATAGCGGGCGCTAGTCGTCTTGCCGGACTACTTTATGTGTCCAACACCGGAGAGAAGCAACGCCCTGAAGCTCATTCACTCACTTTTATTTTGTAAACCCCTTCTCGCAGTCTGGGTTTAACAGGGTTGGACTCGTCCGTCACAAACTCGTAATAAAAACAGTTGTTGTATTTTTGACGTTTATTTTCTTCTTCTAAAACTAGGTGGACATTTACTTTCACGTTACTAGACTAAACAAAGAATGACTAAAAGGAAAATATAGAAATAAGGAAGGAAAGGAAAAGAAAAAGGACTCTAGCCAGCATGTGCATCCTGAAATCAACAAACATTCAAATGCAATCAATTACATGGCTAGAAAACATAATCAACATCATTCAAAACGAACATCAGAACAAATATCTTATTTTGACAACACACTTTGATTAACAGTCATCGGATCAAAACACTGCCCACTGGTTAACAACATTTTATCAGAACATCGCCCAAATGAACTAGAACCACAAGCGAACTCACTGCCAATCTTACAGTTTGGAGTATACGCTATCTTCTGTTAATATGCTTATCAATTAGACTTCATTAATTGGATCCAAAACATAAGGAACACAAGTCTAAATCAATTCCAATTCGCACACAATGGAACGTAATTGTCCATCAGAATGAGACACAACTTATCCGAAAAAGGATTAAAGTCTCATAGAGCCCAAAGACTCATTTACTCATATATCTGTTAGTTCTTTCATAAATCACTAACTTTCCGAGTACATCGTTCAATGGCATTTTTTCTGATCTCAAGTTTACAACCATGACAACCAATATAATCCTCGCATTAATCTTTCATTCAGTTACATATTACACATTACTTATTTCTCACAAAAGGACAAACACTTTCCGCCGCATCATCACATAGTTTTTCCTGCCTTTCTCCACGAAGAAAGATAACGCATTACTTTGTTCTTCTGACAATAAAACTATAATTCTTAACTGTGCTTAGCTACTGACAGACAGACTCAAAACAAAGCAAAGATTGGTCATACTTAATCCACATTCCGATAGCAGAACCATAATATCTAGCGTCACAAATTGCAGATCAAGTATAAGAATTACATCATGCTTTTACATAATAACGATAGGGAAATATCCGCTGTTTCATACATCATACACTTATAATCGCATAACGATAAAAAGTAACAGAATGAAATCATCCACAACATATCTAAGGAAGCACAGAGCAAAATAGAACGCGTCTTTCTTTGACGGTGGATTCTGTGAAAGTGAGGTTTGTCTCACGGGTTCTTCATGCCTGGAACTTTTCTTAACTATTCACTTTAATTAACAATGGTACCAAGGACTGACACGGCGTTGTTTGGGAAATGTAGTAGCTGTGGACAGGCTTACGGTAAGAGACGCTAGACATTAAATTAGCTATCTGATAAAACTACTGATGGGGACACACACACACGTGCACACAGTATAGTGACTAACATTAATACAGACTATAAGGACGAACACTACAGTGGTTACAATTTAATTAATTGCCATACTTTGGATGCATTTTTGAGCAAATCTTTCCCTGTGCGTCTAGCTTAAGGTACAGTGGATTCCCAACATTCTTCAGATTCGTCAACTATGCCAGAAATTCGCCAAAACGACCAGATGAAGCGTAAGACAATGTGTAGGAAAAGTGTATGACTTTGGTCTATTCGGTACAGAGCTGGCAATCAGATGTAAATGCGGTCTCCTTCGATTTATATTCTCTTTGAAGATTGAATCAACTCTGCATTATTAACTTGAAATGTTCGTAGTGTGTCGTTTCCTGTAGGGGAAATCATAACAACTAATGGGTAGCTTAATTCAGAGCCTGGCAGAGACACACAGACACACAAACACACAGACACACAAACACACAGACACACAAACACCACCACCATCGTCTCCATTCCCCGTCTATGTTAAGACCTTTAGCCAAAACTTGACTAAATGTAAAAAAGAAAGAATAATGCCGGTGAGACTTCGATCCAAAATCAGTACTCAAAGTGTTCACTAAGTGTTAACGTGAGATCCTGAGTAGAACTTGTTTCCAGAAGAGTTATTGTTCACTGATGCATACCGAATAATGTTGCGAGACTTCCTGGTTTCAGATCTTGCGCAAGAAGCAATCTACAGAATCAATGGGAAAGTCGTAATATTTCTGTCATTCATGTCATCCCTTTTAACGATACTGCGTGAAAACATTGATTGTCACAAAAGAGCTTATGCAAGAGTAAACATTTAATTATCTTCGCCAGAATTCACATCAAAGGACAATGGTAAAGCGACAAACTGCATACAGTTTTACTGTGCATGAAATCTGGTTGTATTATTGTGTTTCGCTGGCTCGACTGATTCGACGACAGGCACTGAGCACGCGTGTTTTGCAGTTGAAATATAGTGCAGATGAAGGAGGGGGAGTAACCGCACAAATCTGTTCAGCGTCTGTATAATATTTGAGTTGTGCAACTTGGATTTGTGCTATGGTGCGAGGCAATATAGATCTCTCCGGCGCATTTGTCCGTGATGATATGTGCGCCTCGCAATCTTCCCTCCCGTCCCCCCCCCCCCCCCCCACCTCTTCCAAACGGCCCCGCTCCCCGCCAAGTTCCTCCAGGTCATAATAACTGAAACCGTCTTTACTATCAGTATCATCTTTACCACTTTTTATGTTCACACTGTTTTTCTCTCTGTTTTTTTATATTTAGTCAAGTTTTGACTCAATATTTTAACATCGAGGGGGAATCGAGACGAGGGTCGTGGTGTATGTGTGTGTGTGTATGTGTGTGTGTGTCTGTGCGTGTGTGTGTGTAGAGCGATTCAGACCAAACTACTGGACCGATCTTTATGAAATTTGACATGAGAGTTCCTGGGAATGATATCCCCGGATTTTTTTTGATTTTTTTTCGATAAACACTTGTGATGACGTCATATCCGGCTTTTTGTAAAAGTTGAGGCGGTACTGTCACACCCTCATTTTTTAATCAACTTGATTGAAATTTGTGTAAAGCAATCTTCGACGAAGGGCGGACTTCGATATTGCATTTCAGCTTGGTGGCTTAAAAATTATTGTATGACTTTGGTCATTACAAATCTGAAATTTGTAATACATTTTTGTTTTTATATAAAACGATCCAAATTTACGTTCATCTTGTTTTACATCATTTTCGGATTCCAAAAACATATACATAAGTTATATTTGGATTAATAACAAGCTCTGATAATTAAAAATATAAAAATTATGATCAAAATTAATTTTCCGAAATCGATTTAAAAACCATTTCATCTTTTTGCTTGTCGGTTCCTGATTCCAAAAACATATAGATATGATATGTTTGGATTAAAAACACGCTCAGAAAGTTAAAACGAAGAGAAGTACAGAAAAGCGTGATGTGCAGCACGGCGAAACAACTACCGCGCTGAACAGGCTCGTCAGTTTCACTCCGTTATGCACAGCGGCGGACTACGGTCATTGTGAACAAATGCAGTGCGTTCAGTTTCATTCTGTGAGTAATGTAGTAATTTCGCCTTACGCGACTTTTGTTATTGTTTTTTGTAGAGACGTACATAGGAGTTTTCAGATAAGGAAAGGAAAGATGTAGAGGTTACATGCCGAGTCTCAGTGATTATTAAAAATAATGGTCGAAGTTTGCGGATCATGAAAAATGCGAGCTTTAGCGAGCTTTTTCATGACCGCGAACTGAGACCATTATTTTTTATAATCACTGAGACGAGGTGTGTAACCTCTTTATTCCTCCTTTCTTCAGTTATTCAAAGAAAAGAGGAGTTTTTTTGCGAAAGTTTGATCGAATCCTATTCTCTCAACCAGTCAACCTGCGCAGGCGATCGATTAATGCGCGGTTGTATAGTTCCGTGCAAATCATTCCATTCTGTTAACACTTCTTGTCAGTTTTCCTATTTTGGGCTAAAATCAAGTACACAGATATGCTGTTATTCTGCTGTGGCGGCAAAGGCAGATATTGTGTGTTCTGTATATGTTTTGGTATCGGTTAAGATAATGTTCTTTCGTCAAATGGGACTAGCAGACGAACTTTTGCACCCGTGTTCCAACGTTAAAAACTGTATGAAGTTAAGTTTTCTGGGGAAAATAGTGTATGAAACCGCTTTATGTTGTTTAAATTGATGAGATGTGTGCATTTGGTTGCGTGTGATCTGTTTATTAAATGAAATATTGTTGAAAACTGACCGTCGGATTGCAGTCTGTCGAAGAAACTGAATGAAAAGAAGGGGAACTACTCTTGTCGCTGGACAAAGTATGAGTTACTTGCCTTGGGAAATTGCTTGTGATGAACGTCTGATCTAGATTCAGAAAACAACCGAACTCATGGATTTTATATGGAGATTCATGTGTTCAGGCCTGTAGTTGTTAATTTAAATGCGGTATGTTTGTATTGTTTGCTCCAGAGATGTATACTTCGTACATTAGAGCGTTCGGAACTTTTCAGTCGCAAAAAGTAGTACCGAAACAGAACAGCTTCTCAACCCATTGCACTATCGAGGATTCAGGCTGTTGCTGGGTCGTTATTTGTTTGGTTGCTGGGTCATTATCGAAAAATAACTACCCCTACAAGTTTACAGAGGTAAAGAAGCAGAGGGGGGAATAAAATATGTTATTGTCCTCTGAGATTTCCCCGTGCTTGGCTTAAGTCCTGGAGAATGCGAGCTGCCATACAATAAGACGCTAACCCACCCCCCCTCCCCCCCCTTAACCTATTGTTAATAAGAAAACTCAACAAGATTGATTAATGTAGCCTTTGCGAGTAAGTCTCAGGCCGGATACTGTTCACAGTACTAAAACAATACATCAGGTAAAGCCAGTTATTGGAGCAATTTCAGAATGTGACCGACCCGGTCGGCCATGTATTATTGAAACCTTC
>NC_090246.1:98831096-98853596 GCF_037325665.1 Littorina saxatilis
AAATGTCGTTTAAAAAAAGTTTTTGGAGTCATTATTGTTTTCATTATTTATGCATGTATTTTTTTTTAATGATTTTGAGATCAGATCGAATAACCGGCATAAAACAGAAAAAGAGCCTACTTCCCTTAGTTATTCAATTATATCTTTCGTTTAGGACTTTGGTTTAGTCGATTTTGAAATATAGATATAGATCCTTTCTTACTATTAACTTGAGATAATTTATTTATAGGCTTATTTTCCCGTCGCCAACCGATCAATGAAGTCTTTACTTATATTTTATCAAATCATCAAGATATTAAAAAAAACCACTTTCTTACAAAATTGCAAAATTAACAATTGGGTACAAATCCGCAGAAAAAGTCGCGCACGTTTCTGTGTATTTATCAGGTTTTAAAATAAATTGTTGATGCACGCTTCACATTTCCAGCACAAGTTTCATTTTGTTGTTGACGATTTTCCACTGACGCATGCGGTGTCAATCAATGTGTTTGAAAGGAAAATGGTTTCAGCTAATCCAATGTTTCCCATCACACCCTCGTTGGCTGACGTCATATCCTCTGAAAGGTAGACATAGTACTGTTCTCCACACGTATCCATCATTCATGCTTGCCCTGCTGGGAGGCACGTAGGTAAACAGTTACGCCGACATAGATACTGCATGCACATTTCGCAACATTCTGCACATGTAAACTGGTTGTATCCAGTTTTAACCAGATCGATCATGTAATGCTGACCATGTCAATAGCAGAACTTCCAGTTTCAGTCACAGATTGGATTTCCACGCCTGGCTAGGTCTGTTAACAACTTAAAGTGCCAAGGCACAACAATTAGCGTTTCCTTTTGTCGAACCGGATTTCTATCCGCAAAAGCATTGTCAAGAAATAATCAGTTATTCTATACTTTAATACAGGAACTTTCAACTTGGATAAACATGTCAAGACGTATTCTCAGTCATTCTGTAACTTGATGCAGGGCAGCTTTGGAAACGTGTGTGCGTGATTGTTTGTTTTTACTTGTATTTATTTTATCAGCTTTTGATTTGTTTGTGTGATTACGCATATTTCACATGTTGAGAAAACACAAGGGCAGACATAAACACAGACAAACACACTCTCTCTCTCTCTCTCTCTGTCTCTCTCTCTCTCTCTCTCTCTCTCTCTCTCTCTCTCTCTGTCTGTCTCTGTCTCTCCGTCTCTCTCTTTCTTTCTCTCTCTCTTTCTCTCTCTCTCTTTATCTCTCTCAGTCTCTCTATCTCTCTCTCTCTATCCCTCTATCTCTCTCTCTCTCTCTTTATCTCTCTCTCTTTCTTTCTTTCTCCACTTAAAAGACGGCTTTACTGCAAAGACAAAAGCTGAATGATGGAATATTTTATTGGACTCAGAAAAAACTTTGTAGACACATACATTTTTGTTCCGTTTCTTTTGTAAATTGATGTGGAAAAGAGAGTTAATCATTTCCGCAGCTTCACAACGTCCTTATAATAAATTGTATAGCGTATAACAGTTTAAATATAAATATATTGAACATCGAATCTTAGTTTAATAGCCCAATGCACCGTTTCCAATCGTTTTTGAAGTCCACTGCTGCAGACGAATATTTTTCAATGTGCCAGAAACAACCTGGGCAAATGAAGGAACAGATTGAATTCAGACAGGTCAAGACATAACGTTGAAATGACAAAGAAACTATTTTAATTCCTAATATAAATACCAATTTAAGCGGCTTTTGTTTTTTGTTATTCTCTTTTTTACATTTAGTCAAGTTTTGACTAAATGTTTTAACGTAGAGGGGGGAATCGAGACGAGGGTCGTGGTGTATGTGTGTGTGTGTGTGTGTGTGTGTGTGTGTGTGTGTGTGTGTGTGTGTGTGTGTGTGTGTGTGTAGAGCGATTCAGAGAAAACTAATGGACCGATCTTCATGAAACTTGACATGAGAGATCCTGAGTATGGTATCTCCAGACGGGTTTTTCATTTTTTTGATAAATGTCTTTGATGACGTCATATCCGGCTTTTCGTGAAAGTTGAGGCGGCACTGTCACGCTCTCATTTTTCAACCATATTGGTTGAAATTTTGGTCAAGTACTCTTCGACAAAGCCCGGACTTGGTATTGCATATCAGCTTGAAGGCTTAACAATGAATAAATGAGTTTGCTCATTAAAGTTGTCATTAAAATCGTTTTTTCGCAAACAGATTTAAAATTGATTGCATCGTATTCTTCATCACATTCTGAATCTAAAAATATATACATATGTCATGTTTACTCTTAAAATGTGATCACAATTAACGAAAATAGAAGAATTAATCTTACGATTAAAATTTAAGAAATCGATCCAAAAATGATTTCATCTCATTCTTTATCATTTCTTGATTCCAAAAACATATAGATATGATAGGTTGTATTCAAAACAAGCTCAGAAAGTTAACAAGAATACAGAAAAGCGCGCTTTCCTGCTTAGCACAATACGCTACCGCGCTATTCTGGCGTGTCAATATCACTACGTTTTGCACGTGGGAGGTGAGCAATTTCCTTCACGCGGGGATTGACGAAGCTGTACTGTCTTGGTGAAAAAATACAGTGCGTTCAGTTTCATCCCGTGAGTTCGAAAGCTTGACTAAATGTAGTAATTTCGCCTTACGCGATTTGTTTCTCTTTTTGGCTAGAATAAAGTGACTATAATATGTACTCCAATTTTAACTATCACCAATTTTAGAACCTGTTCTTCAAGGTAAGATGATGACCCCTTGACAAAACCACATCCCCCACCCCCTTTTTTTCCAAAGAAAAGCCAGAGGGACGTGTTATTTAGTAATTGCGCTTTGTTGCTGCTGCCCAAAAGACTTCAATCGTCAGCAGGGGGAAGCAAATTACTCCTGTCGGTTTGAATATATTTTGAGACGGTAAATGTCGCCTTCAGTTTATTCCTGAACCAACAGTGATGGGACATACTAGTTATAGATATCGACTTAAGTAGGTGTTAGCTCTTCTAATAATTGTCTTCAAAGGTTTTATAGTGCAAATTCAGCGATAGCTTTCAATTTACTCCTGAAATAGCCCTCGACGGCATGCATACCTGACCAGGGGCGGATCAGTTCATTTTATGGGGGGGGTTTCCAAAAGTATATTGTGAAGATATGGGTGTGAAGGCGCGAAGCGCCGAGCCGACGGCGCGAAGCGCCTAGCTTGCTAGGGGGGTCCGGGGGCATGCCCCCCCGGAAAATTTTGAAAAAAAAGGATGCAAAATGGTGCAAGCTGGTGCATTCTGAGGATGATCATTACCAGTTCCAGGCAGCAGATTTTGTCACTGATTAATACCCACAAAATTGAAACTCAACCCAAAAAAACACACAAAAATATTTTTATTTTTTGGCTGGGGGGGGGTTTCCGGAAACCCCAGAAACCCCCCCTCGTCCGCCCCTGCTGACGATGTTTTGCAGACTTTACCATGCAAGTGTTCTATTTGTTTTCGTGCACGCATTACGTTCCTTCAATGTATCCCTGAACCAATACTGATGTAGCAGAGTCATTATAGATACGGTCTGAATTACGTGTTTGTTCTTGATTTGTCAACGTTGCTTTCAAAAATATGTCTATCGCAAATACAGCGATAACTTTCGATAAATTCCTAAAATAACAGGAGTACACAAAATGCTATCCATAGCTGGCTTTACCAGGTGTAGGTTTTTGTTTTTAGAATGCTGCCCGACTCGTAAAAAAATAAACATAAAAATACACGCAGTGCTAAATCTTCAATGCATTCCTGAAGCGCAACACTGATGTAGCAGAATGATTAGATACCGACATAACTATGTGTTCATTTTTGATTGTTGAATGTTGCCTTCAAAGGATTTATATCACAAATTCAGCCATAGCTTTCTATAAATTCCCGCCAAAATAACAACCACACACGTGGCTGCGAGAGGACACATAACTCTATTTATATCAAACTTTACCAGGTCTTTGCTTTTGTTTTTATAATGCTGCCCGCCTCGTACAAAATAAAATGCACTCAGGGCTAACCTTCACTTTATTCCACAACCAACACTGATGTGGCAGAGTGATTAGACTGCGAATTCAATCACTAATTTGCTCCTAATTTTCTATGTCGCCTCCGTTCAACAGGTTTAACGAGTGTATCGCAAATTCACCGAGAGCTTTCACTTTATTCCAAAAACACGACAATGGTGCGGCAGGCAGGGTACACTGACCTGTTTAGCAAAGGCGAACTTTACCAGGTGTTCGTATTTGTTTTGTGAATGTAGCCGTCTCCCTAACAAAAAGTACACTATCGAAGGTGTGCTTGGGGGAGACCAGCTTATCTGTTTATGGCTGCAACAAATTGTTTGCAGCGCGCGCAACATCTCTCCGCGTGGAATTTATCGAGGCAGGATCAAGTTCACGAATGCTGTACATCAGTTAGGCGGTTCATTCCGCCGTGTTGATTGGAGGGAGCGTGTGGTTTAATGTTCACTTCCTGTCTTGGGAAATACAGCTTGTAATCTGTCAGTGTGTAGATGCCACGCCATTACATACCTTCAGTGTTGTTTGGTTTAACTTTTAAATTGAAATAATCAGCAATCTGTTGTTGTTGTTGTTGTTGTTGTTGTTGTTGTTGTTGTTGTTGTTGTTTTTTGCCTTGTAATTTAGAATTTGTCTGAATGTTTTATTTTTCGGCATTACATCAAATGAAGCAGCTGATCGTTACTAGTGTCATCAAATGTTTAATTACAGAACAGTATAGGTTGCGCGCTTATCACGTGCATATTCGGGATATTGATAACCAAACTGTGTCTGTTATATTACCTGCATCAAACCTCGTGTTCCTAGGATGAAACTTACACCACGCGTATCCAGGTTTTTCAATTGCTTCGTTTCCGGCCGATTTATTCGGAGCACGTGATGCGCACAAAAAAATATTGGCGGTCTAGAAGTGTCGTCTGCGCAATGATCGCGGCGGCGCCCGCGGCTTTCTTGACCGCCAAGGACGACCGCGCACGTTGTGATACGTCATTCGTTAGACCTCAATACCGCAGAACCATGCAATTTTTGTTGTGTGTCACGCATATCACGTGCATAATTCATTCGGCCTATTATAAGTCCTAACACCCCCATTCCACACAACCGTTCTAGGTCCCGTTCCCGTACCGACCAAGGAACGGCGCGGGCACAGGAGGGATCGGGAGGGAACCGCAATGAACGTAACTGATCGTTAACGGAACTGCTTTAAACGGTAGGGTCGGTAGGGACGGTTGAGTTTGGGCTGCATGTTCAACATTTTAGCCGTTCCCCTCCCGATCAGAATGAACGGTAATAGAACCTTAACCCATCGGTAACGGAACGCTTGGATCGTTAAAGGAACTTAAAACAACGGTAACGCAACGGTAGCGCTCTCACGCACTGAGTTGTCATACCCACATTCCACACAACCGTTCTAGGTTCCGTTCCCGTACCGACCAAGGACGGCTGCCACTATGGTCAGACGCTGCTCAAAGATGTCGAAAACGGCCGTTTGCGCAGCGTTCCATTGTTGTGGCAGCCGTCCTTGGTCGGTACGGGAACGGGACCAAGAACGGTTGTGTGGAATGGGGGTATTAGCCTTCGCAGTGCATCGAGGTGACCGCGCCCCAGTGAAACATCAGCGACCCGTGTGGCTCATCAAACGTCTCTTTACCGCTGGAGGTCGTAGGAAATTGAAGCAATTAGTCCCCCTGGGCTCGTGCTAATCGAAGAGACGAAGTGTGCAAGTTCAGCGGAAAACTGACTAGGCCACCAGCAATTTCAGTCTGCTGCCTTCCAGTATTACAGGGCGATACAGTTTTCTATCTGACCGATATATTTTAAAAGCACAGTCTTTCCTTTGAAAACAGTGCGGTTCACCGTTTCAGATCTGACCCTGCTTATACGTAGGTTGAGAACAGTCCTCCAGTTGGACACGTACCAACCATCAGCATCGTCAATTCCTCCTTGCAGTTTGACAATTGTTATTATGTATTATGTTCACGAAAAGACACTAGTGTCCGTTAAGAACTAAATTTATCAAAAACTGAGAGAGAGAGAGAGAGAGAGAGAGAGAGAGAGAGAGAGAGAGAGAGAGAGAGAGAGAGAGAGAGAGAGAGAGAGAGAGTGAGAGAGAGAGAGAGAGAGAGAGAGAGAGAGAGAGAGAGAGAGAGAGAGAGAGAGAGAGAGAGAGAGAAGTTTGTCAATGATATCAAACAAATTACAGAGAGAGAGAGAGAGAGAGAGAGAGAGAGAGAGAGAGAGAGAGAGAGAGAGAGAGAGAGAGAGAGAGAGAGAGTTTGTCAATGATATCAAACAAATTACAGAGAGAGAGAGAGAGAGAGAGAGAGAGAGAGAGAGAGAGAGAGAGAGAGAGAGAGAGAGAGAGAGAGAGAGAGAGAGAGAGAGAGTTTGTCAATGATATCAAACAAATTACAGAGAGAGAGAGAGAGAGAGAGAGAGAGAGAGAGAGAGAGAGAGAGAGAGAGAGAGAGAGAGAGAGAGAGAGAGAGAGAGAGAGAGAGAAAGTTTGTCAATGATATCAAACAAATTACAGAGAGAGAGAGAGAGAGAAAGTTTGTCAATGATATCAAACAAATTACAGAGAGAGAGAGAGAGAGAGAGAGAGAGAGAGAGAGAGAGAGAGAGAGAGAGAGAGAGAGAGAGAGAGAGAGAGAGAGAGAGAGAGAGAAAGTTTGTCAATGATATCAAACAAATTACAGAGAGAGAGAGAGAGAGAGAGAGAGAGAGAGAGAGAGAGAGAGAGAGAGAGAGAGAGAGAAAGTTTGTCAATGATATCAAACAAATTACAGAGAGAGAGAGAGAGAGAGAGAGAGAGAGAGAGAGAGAGAGAGAGAGAGAGAGAGAGAGAGAGAGAGAGAGAGTTTGTCAATGATATCAAACAAATTACAGAGAGAGAGAGAGAGAGAGAGAGAGAGAGAGAGAGAGAGAGAGAGAGAGAGAGAGAGAGAGAGAGAGAGAGAGAGAGAGAGTTTGTCAATGATATCAAACAAATTACAGAGAGAGAGAGAGAGAGAAAGTTTGTCAATGATATCAAACAAATTACAGAGAGAGAGAGAGAGAGAAAGTTTGTCAATGATATCAAACAAATTACAGAGAGAGAGAGAGAGAGAGAGAGAGAGAGAGAGAGAGAGAGAGAGAGAGAGAGAGAGAGAGAGAGAGAGAGAGAGTTTGTCAATGATATCAAACAAATTACAGAGAGAGAGAGAGAGAGAGAGAGAGAGAGAGAGAGAGAGAGAGAGAGAGAGAGAGAGAGAGTCTTCAATGATATCAAACAAATTACAGAGAGAGAGAGAGAGAGAGAGAGAGAGAGAGAGAGAGAAGAGAGAGAGAGAGAGAGAGAGAGAGAGAGAGAGAGAGGGAGAGAGAGAGAGAGACCAGGCTGTTAATTGTCAGTATGTGTCCACGTGGAGGGGTGTTCTTATCCCATTTCGAAGTCTGACCAGATCTGAGATGTTGAGTCTATTTGTTTTCACTGGGGTACTGTGCCTTTAAGGGACAATTCAGGCTCGATATTGATCGATTGCTGGTGAAAAGTAGGATATGCGCCGAAAATGGCCGCGATCTGCTGGCCGATGTGAATGCGTGATGACTGATGTATTGTGTAAAAAAAAAATTCCATCTCACACGGCATAAATAAATCCCTGCGCCTTGAATATGTGCGCGATATAAATTGCATAAAAAAAATTTAAAAAAATCCCTAGGCTTAGAACTGTACCCACGGAATACGCGCGATATAAGCCTCATATTGATGTTGATGATGATTGATGACCATTACAAACTACGACAGGGACGAGGAATGGTGGGGGGGGGGGGGGGGGATGGGTTGTCGTGGTTTGACGACCATAGAACGAGATTTTGGAGAGGAGAGGGATTAGGGTTTGAAGTAGCCGGAAAGGAAGACAAGCATGGTGGATTGGTGGGGCTGGGGGGGGGGGGGGGGGGGTGGCGTTGGTTTAACATAGTTTATTAATAATTATCAGGCGAATTTTAAAGGCAACTCTTTCTTAAGTACAGGTTGTCTAATAGTTACTGGTAATTAGTATCTTGCTTGAAGTAACAATACTATTAACAGCACAGAGCATCCTGAACTCAGGTAAAATGAGTTACTTCCCTTCGGGTCTCATTTATCCCAGACAGGATGCCTTTGTTTTCCTTCTCTGGAGAGGAAATCGATTTATTTTTACATTTAGTCAAGTTTTGACTAAATTTTTTAACATAGAGGGGGGAATCGAGACGAGGGTCGTGGTGTATGTGTGTGTGTGTGTGTGCATGTGTGTGTGTGTCTGTCTGTCTGTCTGTGTGTGTGTGTAGAGCGATTCAGATTAAACTACTGGGCCGATCTTTATGAAATTTGACATGAGAGTTTCTGGGTATGATATCCCCGGACGTTTTTTTTATTTTTTTCGATAAATACCTTTGATGACGTCATATCCGGCTTTTTGTAAATGTTGAGGCGGCACTGTCACACCCTCATTTTTC
Organism: Littorina saxatilis; assembly: GCF_037325665.1. NCBI lineage: Eukaryota > Metazoa > Mollusca > Gastropoda > Littorinimorpha > Littorinidae > Littorina > Littorina saxatilis. Next base: position 98,839,594 of record NC_090246.1, read on the forward strand.
CATTAAATTGATTGAAATTTTGGCAAAGCAATCTTCGACAAAGGCCGGGGTTTGGTATTGCATTTCAGCTTGGTGGCTTAAAAACTAATGAGTGAGTTTGGTCATTAAAAATCGGAAACTTGTAATTAAAATTATTTTTTTTTATTAAACGATCAAAAAACAATTTCATCTTATTCTGCGTCATTTTCTGATTCCAAAAACATATACATATGTTATATTTGGATTAAAAACAAGCTCTGAAAATTAAAAATATAAATATTATGATCAAAATTAAATTTCCGAAATCGTTTTAAAAACTATTTCATCTTATTCCTTGTCGGTTCCTGATTCCAAAAACATATAGATATGATATGTTTGGATTAAAAACACGCTCAGAAAGTTAAAACGAAGAGAGGTAAAGTAAAGCGTGCTATGAAGCACAGGCTCGTCACTTTCACTGCCTTTTGCACTAGCGGCGGACTACGTACAGTTTCATTCTGTGAGTTCCACAGCTTGACTAAATGTAGTAATTTCGCCTTAAGCGACTTGTTTATTTTTACATATTTAGAGCTTTTCGTTATGTGTTATTGATATAAGCAGATTCGCGATCGTCAATAATGATTTTTCATGGTGTTGTGTATTTTTTTAAATTACAAAGGAATTGTTATGTAAGACAGTTTCAAGCGAGCTATCTTTCGCGGATGTATATATGTACTGTGCAAACAACTCTAAATATGGAAAAAGTGTCACGTGATAATCAACTTTGTCACGTGTTCATCACAAAATGGCTACGGAGCGGACGAAACTTTTTCCGTAACCAGTTGGGAGTGATGCAACAATATCACGGTCTCCTTCCCACAGCAATCTCAAAATGTCGACTTGTTTTGACCTTAGAACGATGTCTTTATCATAACTGTGAAGCACAGAACGGAGATCACTGTCGAAGTCGGCCATTCTACAATCACGTTCGTCTTTCGTCTTTTGATCAGAAACATTAGCTAAAAATATATGGGAGATAACTCTGTATTCTTGTTTTGATAGATTTCGGCTTTTAGACACTTTCTTTCCCTGTACTCCGCGCAGCAAATATCCATCCTGTCAGAGAGACAAGAGCGATAGCGTGGACCGATGATTATCAGAATGAGCACAGAGATGTTTCTGGTATGTAATGAATGAGGTCTTTTTTCTCTACTCACACAATCACATGATTTAACTGTATCTCGTATTTCCAATGACTAGTTTGACAATGACCGCATGAGACATCGGGGCTCCAAGACTGTGTGCGGCATTCAGTGTCACACCAAGGGAAGTAAAGACAACTTGGCGTAATATTTTCTGATTGATGATTATGAATTCAAAAACAAGAAGTATAGGTTAATGGAGCGTTTATTATTGACAAAACAAAACGTTACATTTACAAGTACTGTCGTCCCATTGGACTTTGAAGTAGACACACAGACTAACACTTACTATAAAGTGTTACACAACACTTGAGATTGCCACAAGTTCTCAAACGCCGTATAGTTGTGTTCTTTTATTCTTCGTCGCCCGTCTTCGCAGCAGCAGAAAACAACTCGTCAAATTGAGTTCGAGGATTTATTTAGCATTCCATACATACAACTGCACATCGTAGCAGAACTCAAAGTAGAAGCTTTTTTACATACAAATCGCGCTGGCCTATATAGTAGCAAATACTCAGTCTCGAAAATATTCCAGACCGAACATGATACAACAACATTATACGAGCCGTGCATGGACTAGAACAGCGACATTCCCTGTGACGTAGATCAAAAGCGCCGACGCACTTAATCCGAGCGAACGCCACGAACCCACGGCTCAAAACAACGTGGTAAACAACTTGTTTTGACAGGACTAGAAAGTTCACCTGCATTCTCGTCCAAACATAAATATTGTGTTTACAAAATATAATATCGGTACTTTCCCACAAAGTACAAATAAGTCAACCACATGCAACACACAAAACTGAACCAATGTTCAGCAACGACAGCGTTTCCTAACATAAAGAAATTAACTTATCTTAGAAGCGTGGATGTAACTATAGCTTTCAAGATGTCAGCGAGGTAATGATCAATGACGAAATCCACTTGAAATGTGTATCTTCCATACTGCTACACTTGCTGAACATACTCAATTCACTGGCAATCGACTCAGTTTCCTGGTTTTGTCAGGGCGCAATGATCAGTATGCTCACCCGTGGTCATTTTTCGACGAAAATCTGGATCACCTGGCTCTTTTGTTTGCATCATGAGCGCGTGTTTTCACACAATCGACTCAGAGAGTATGCTTCCATACCGAGAACGATGTCTTAGACTGTACTTGCAGACTTTTATTTTATAATTGCTCTATTTGAAGTTGTCAAAAAGCACAAGTTGTGTCAATACAGTCTTATTTTGAAACCAAGTGCAATAACTGTCGTCCGGTAGGATCAAAAGGAAATAATTCACAAATCGAACGTGGTTTTTTTTGACGGGCGCTGTGGCGGGGTGGTAAGACGTCGGCCTCTTAATCGGAAGGTCGAGGGTTCGAATCCCGGTCGCGGCCGCCTGGTGGGTTAAGTGTGGAGATTTTTTCGATCTCCCAGGTCAACTTATGTGCAGACCTGCTAGTGGCTTATCCCCCTTCGTGTGCACACGCAAGCACAAGACCAAGTGCGCACGGAAAAGATCCTGTAATCCATGTCAGAGTTCGGTGGGTTATAGAAACACGAAAATATCCAGCATGCTTCCTCCGAAAGCGGCGTATGGCTGCCTTAATGGCGGGGTAAAAACGGTCATACACGTAAAATTCCACTCGTGCAAAAAACACGAGTGTACGTGGGAGTTTCAGCCCACGAACGCAGAAGAAGAAGAAGAAGAAGAAGAAGAACGTGGTTTTGAGATAGAGCACTTATTAACCTTTACAGAGATATGTAATTTGCTGTGACTTTTGTGTGTTATTATGATATACAACTTGTTTGAAACCAGAGGCAAAATTCTCAATAATTTATAGACAAACTGCATAAGCCATCTTGTAAGCCACTACCAACAAAAAACAAAACAAAACAAATTTAAAGTTTTCGATGAGTTTATGTTGAAGCTGATACGACTGTCAACATGCAATATTCATTCAGTAAAAAACCAACAATCCACTCTGCGAAGAACGCATCCAGGCCTTTGAAAATTGGTATGTGTTCCATTAAAAAGATGCTTGGTATGTGTTCCATTAAAAAGATGCTTGGTATGTGTTCCACTAAAAAGATGCTTGGTATGTGTTCCACTAAAAATATGCTTGGTATGTGTTCCACTAAAAAGATGCTTGGTATGTGTTCCATTAAAAAGATGCTTGGTATGTGTTCCATTAAAAAGATGCTTGGTATGTGTTCCACTAAAAAGATGCTTGGTATGTGTTCCCCTAAAAAGATGCTTGGTATGTGTTCCACTAAAAATATGCTTGGTATGTGTTCCACTAAAAAGATGCTTGGTATGTGTTCCACTAAAAAGATGCTTGGTATGTGTTCCATTAAAAAGATGCTTGGTATGTGTTCCACTAAAAAGATGCTTGGTATGTGTTCCACTAAAAAGATGCTTGGTATGTGTTCCACTAAAAAGATGCTTGGTATGTGTTCCATTAAAAAGATTCTTGTATTCAGCGTAAAAACCTGGACCTATCTGTGACGTCTAAAATGATCATTCACACCGAAATACAAATTAATGTTTAATGGGTTAATACCGTGCTTTCTGAACCTTAAAACAGTGGATCAGCTTACCGGTGTGGTTAATGGGAAGCCGGCCAAGTAACGCGGGAAACGGTTGATCTTTTCGAGTGGACTATTGATTATTGCTTCCTGTGCTTGTTATCGCATTTGGGATCCATCATAATTCTGCCTCCCTCCGTTTGTGTGTCTGTTTGTGTGTCTGTGTATATGTATGTATGTATGTATGTCTGTTTATTCAATCTTCACTGTCTGACTGAAGAGACTTGCAGCAAAACAGATCCCAGATTTTTGACAGAAATAGGTAAAAATACAGTAACATACGATGCCGCAAGAAAACAACAAAAGTACAGTCGATTGAAGTATGGATCGGGTTTTAAGACCAATAGTGGTAATTAACTTGTTGTACTGTACATTTTTAGAAAACTCGCAGAAGAAGAAGGAGGTGACCAACAACATCTAGTGATGATGTGTCCTCTACACACAGGGTCACCGGTGGGTCCAAGTAGAAACGGAGACCCTTTTACTCTTGTCAAGCAGCCAATAGTGCGCTCTCTCTCTCTCTCTCTCTCTCTCTCTCTCTCTCTCTCTCTCTCTCTCTCTCTCTCTCTCTCTCGCTCTTTCTCTCTCTCTCTTTTTCTCTCTCTCTCTCTCTTTTTTTAGTCTGTTAATCGTTTGCTTGTTCATCGTTTGTTTTTATTACTTCTTTAATTGATATTCCAACATTTTTAAAACGTATTATCATTAGATTAAAACCTCCCATGGGCGAGGGCTGGATGTAAAAAAAGCACCTGTTTGCTTATGCCACTACCCTGGTAAATCACCTTATTGAGCTTTGTATGGAGCATTTAACTGAGTATACGAGCCAAGGCTATCACATTCAAAGCTAAACTTATATAGCCTATGATTACAGCCCGTATAGCTCCATACTAAAGCTCAATAAGGTGGGTAAATAAAGAATGTGTCAGTGTCATTGTCTCCCTCTCTCTCTCTCTCTCTCTCTCTCTCTCTCTCTCTCTCTCTCTCTCTCTCTCTCTCTCTCTCTCTCTCTCTCTGTATTATAGTAGGGACTAGCTGAAAGAAAGGACCATATGGACCTACTGCTATCATCCCTCGGTAATAAAGTTTTCGAGTTCGAGTTCTCTCTCTCTCTCTCTCTCTCTCTCTCTCTCTCTCTCTCTCTCTCTCTCTCTCTCTCTCTCTCTCTCTCTCTCTCTCTCTCTCTCTCTCTCTCTCTCTCTCTCTCTCTCTCTCTCTCTCTCTCTCTCTCTCTCTCTCTCTCAGAAATTCAATTTCTCAAACCAGAACCAGCTGACACACAACTATCTGCCCTTGTACACCAGATTTATGTCGAGGCGTTACCTCGGTAACAGTATAAACAAGTCGCGTAAGGCGAAAATACAATATTAAATTTTAGTCAAGTAGCTGTCGAACTCACAGAATGAAACTGAACGCAACGCAACGCAGCAAGACCGTATACTCGTAGCATCGTCACTCCACCGCCCGTGGCAAAGGCAGTGCACGTGGAATTGACAAGAAGAGCGGGGTATTCGTTGCGCTGAGAAGGATAGCACGCTTTTCTGTACCTCTCTTTGTTTTAACTTTCTGAGCGTGTTTTTAATCCAAACATATCATATCTATATATTTTTGGAATCAGGAACCGACAAGGAATAAGATGAAAGTGTTTTTAAATTGATTTCGAAAAAAAAAATTTGATAATAATTTTTATATATTTAATTTTCATAGCTTGTTTTTAATCCCAATATAACATATTTATATGTTTTTGGAATCAGCAAATGATGGAGAATAAGATAAACGTAAATTTGGATCGTTTTATAAATTTTTATTTTTTTTTACAATTTTCAGATTTTTAATGACTAAAGTCATTAATTAATTTTTAAGCCACCAAGCTGAAATGCAATACCGAACCCCGGGCTTCGTTGAAGAGTACTTGACCAAAATTTCAACCAATTTGGTTGAAAACTGAGGGCGTGACAGTGCCGCCTCAACTTTCACGAAAAGCCGGATATGACGTCATCAAAGACATTTATCAAAAAAATGAAAAAAAACGTTCGGGGATTTCATACCCAGGAACTCTCATGTCAAATTTCATAAAAATCGGTCCAGTAGTTTAGTCTGAATCGCTCTACACACACACACACACACACGCACGCACGCACGCACGCACACACATACGCACATACACCACAACCCTCGTTTCGATTCCCCCTCGATGTTAAAATATTTAGTCAAAACTTGACTAAATATAAAAAGGCACTAAGAACTTAACTGTCTCATCTCTTGGATCAGTTCTAAGGTGCTTGAGGTTACTTCTACTATTTTTAGCGAAAAGAAATCAATAATCTGTTGTTATCGGGGACGTACCTCGAGTTGTTCAACTGTACTAATCAAATGTTATTAAGGCACTAAATTGTATTTCTGCGTGTCTGCGTTCTTATTAGGTCTCCAGAGCCTTTTTTTCTGAGAGAGAGAGAGAGAGAGAGAGAGAGAGAGAGAGAGAGAGAGAGAGAGAGAGAGAGAGAGAGAGAGAGAGAGAGAGAGAGAGAGAGAGAGAGAGAGAGAGAGAGAGAGATGATGATGATGATGATGATGGAACTTTATTTTTCAAGGATAGAGGTTTCAGGCGACGCCTTTTCTTACAACCGGTCCTTACTTCTAATACAAATGTCTAACAAATGATAAACAAGTAAAGCAACATGACAAATAAACAAATTAAACGAACGACCCAGCAAACAATCGACAAGTAAGCAAACAAGCAAATAAACACAAACAACAAAATGACAAAGTAATCAACATACAAATCAAAAGCGAAACATACATGTTAGGCTAATTGAGGTTACACATGTAAAGTGATCGACGGTAAAATTCACACAGTACTAACGTTTAAACTAATGCTTACAATGATTATATGGTGTAAATGATGATGATGAAGATGATGATGATGATGTTGATGATGATGATGATGATGATGATGATGATGATGATGATGATGATGATGATGGTGATGATTGATGATGATGATGATGATGATGATTATGGAAAATCGCAGAGAGAGAGAGAGAGAGAGAGAGAGAGAGAGAGAGAGAGAGAGAGAGAGAGAGAGACAGAGACAGAGACAGAGACAGAGAGACAGAGAGACAGAGAGAGACTTTAATTAAACTTGTGATTTGAAAAAGACAGGCATGCTTTCTTACGAGTTCTTTTATTTCTTACAATTTCTTACAAAACGAGGGGGAGATAGCGGAAGAGCGACCGAGGGTAAGAGAGAAAGAGCGAGAGAGAGAGAGAGAGAGAGAGAGAGAGAGAGAGAGAGAGAGACAGAGAGAGACAGAGAGAGAGACAGAGAGAGAGACAGAGAGAGACAGAGAGAGAGACAGAGAGAGAGAGAGAGACAGAGAGAGAGACAGAGAGAGAGAGAGAGAGACAGAGAGAGAGAGAGAGGCAGAGAGAGGCAGAGAGACTGAGTGAGAGAGAGAGAGAGAGAGAGAGAGAGAGAGAGAGAGAGAGAGAGAGAGAGAGAGAGATGCTGTTGCGGAAATATTGCGTCAGATTCATCATGCAGAAAAGAGTAATGAAACCGGTTGTATGCATTTTTGCCAGAAACGTTGAGTTGCATTTTGCCATCTCCAGCCAGCGGCCACACGGTTAATTTGTCGTGTTAAACCCATTGCATTGTGACCTGCACACTTTCAACATATTCAATAAAAGCAAAAATAGTCCTAGATTGTTCTGTAGTTTGATTTACAATATCAAAATCCTACAGAGAATGTTTTGGCAGATCAACTCCTCTATCCAGAGTGTGGTTTAAAACTACCGCCATTCATCTTTACCGAAGGGATATTGTTTAGATTTATCTTCTTCAGCATATTTGGTGAAATGGCCATGCGGCGATTATGTAAAGTTTCCGGCACACCTTCAGCTGCGTTACCTTTCCCCCGCCGAAAACAGGGTTTGGCCAATACGCCGAATTGACGGCGAAGTTATCGGCGATTTTGAAAGACATTTCGTCGTTTTGCCGACGGCCGACGTCGAACAACATCTTTGTTACTGTATCGTAGTGTTGATGCATTTAACAACGCCGGGAGAGGATCGGACCTTTCGCATTCAGCTTTACCGTGTCATGAATTTGGGCCATTTAACAACGCCGGGAGAGAATCGGACCAACGGGTTGCATTGAGCTTTACCGTGTCATGCATTTGGGCCATTTAACAACGCCGGGAGAGGATCGGACCTTTCGCATTTAGCTTTACCGTGTCATGAATTTGGGCCATTTTACAACGACAGTGGAAGGAGCTACTAGGGCAAACTAGTTCACAACATGGAAAGAAAGGAGTCGCTCTGCTGGAGAGAAATAAAAATAACAAGTCTGATTCTAGGGCAAATAGCAGCAGTCACGATAGGTGGCGAAAGATTTCCGGCAGTGTACCCAGGGAAAGGACTCAGGAAACTTCCACTACCACGAAAGCCCCACCACCACCACCACCACCACCACACCAATCACTCCTCCAAAATGAGAGAGCCAGGGGGGAGCACCGTTTCCACTCTAAATGTGATGGGCGGTGGTGGCTATGATTGATTTTTGTGTGCGCGTTGTCAACTGTCGTCCCGTCGTTTTCTGTCTCACTTACCTCTACCTTCAAACTCGGAAGCACAGGCGTGAACACTGGCTGTTGGTGTTTGGTTCGCTGACCACTACCTGACGTGTTAGCACTTGTTTGTTTGTTTTTCTTCGCGGACTTCGGAAGTATTGGCGCATCACACAGAGAGTCCATTGGCCCGTCTCTCCTGCCTCTATTTCCAAACTTTGAAATACAATCGTGAAAACTGGCTCCTGGTATTTTATGCTGACCTCTACTTGACGTAGTAGTACATTATTTTTTTCTTCGCGGACGTCGAGAGTATCATCAGTCGAGTGGGCTGTCGCTCTTTCCTCTGCCTCCAAACTCGGACGTACAAGTGTGAGATTTGGCTGTTAGTGTTTTTTGCTGACCTTTGCTTGACGTTCACTCACTTGGCTTGTTCTTGCTTCGCGGAGTTTTGGAGTATGAACGCAGTGGCCATTTTCTGTATTTCCTGTACTTCCAAATTCAGCGCAAGTGTTAAAATTGGCTTTTAGTGTTTTATGTTGACCACGTATTACTTGACGTGTAGGCCTACGCGCTTGGCTTTTTTCTTTCTTTTTCTTCGCGGACTTTTGAAATGTGCACACGCAGGTGATCTTCTGAAATAAAACATGTAAAAAGAAACCGTGAGAAATAAATGAAATATAACATTATAGGACGAGAAAACCAAGACACACAATATAACTGTGAAAAAACCCTGTTTCTGAAGATTGGGGAACAACTATACTGCAATCGTCTAAATCATGGACCGACTTGTTCATGCAGTGACTGACAAACTCTGACTCAAACATAAGTTCCGACCATCTCGCATTTAAAAAAAATATATTTGAAGGCAAATTTCCGTTATGGATGCACAGACCACTAGGCATTTGTGTTCAAACTGTTCAGTGCTCGGACCTATTTGTAATAAAGTTACGTGTCGCGAAGAACAACTGACGCAACATTTATTCCTTTTCATGGTAGTTGTTAATTCTAAAGACGTGAACCAGCTATCGTGAACAAGTACCGCAATCAAATGCTGAGTATGTCATTGCATAATCGAAGGTTGATACAAAAGCGCACAACAGAGGTTCATTGTAAAGTTTGAGTTGCTGATGTGCTAGTGCTGTTTACCTGTTTTCCACCATATAACCAGATACGCAAATTGGAAAATAAATCTTCAACTTGACTTGACTTATTCCTGTAGACTCCCTGTGGAGCATAGGGCCGCAACTTCAACTGACAAATCTCAATTATTACACGTAGCAAGCAATTACTCAAGATTGATCTTGTAACTTCAATAACACATCGACGTGTATTTTACCCAAAATAAAACGACAAACATTGAGTAGTCGAAGCAAAATACATGGTCAAGAATCAAAGCATGATATTTTACCATACGCAAATGAAGTTCTGGTTCCTTTGAAGGCCGAAGGGGATTAACAACAAATCCCAATAAAGTACCCATAAAGGTTTGTTGTTTTATTCTGCTCTGTCCTGAAAACCACCAACAAACAAACGGTTCACATGGACGTATATTTGTTTGAACCAAAGCACGTACTTTGAAATCCTCGCATCACCTGGAAAGAATAGTCTACCAAGGTCTACCACTTCGATAAAAAAGACTCAACAAAACAACTAAACTCACAACTGTGCATGTGATGTCTTAAACTATTCGTCTCTAGAATAGCACCTCTTACATGACTGTACATAACTGATACAGATTGTAAGGAGGCATTAAGAGTACTGATGTTCGTGCTTGCGCCAGCTGCGTCCATTTTAAAGTCGTTTCAAAACCTTAACGAACACACCCTGGGGAGCAGCGCAGTGGCAGAGTTTTGTCATCTACTGGCCTGTAAAGGGAGCATCAACTTCAAATGAGGCAACAGACGCTGTAGCCTTCCCAAGAGTTGCGCAGATCGACTAAATAATCGAACCGCAGCCAGGTGGAAGGGACATCACCCCATTTGCGCCACTCGCGAAACAAGGGGAGACAAATAGCTTGCTCTCAGGGCACGGAGTCTGCTGTGGTGCTGCTGCTTTTTCCGGATCAAAAAAGCCGTCTACGCAGATAGTGTTCTTCTGGTTTGGGAGTAATATACGGAGTCTGTGCCGTTCCCTGTTATGAACAATTTCTTCAGGTGATTATCAACATGTCTTCGGTATCAGTAGGTACAAAGAAGCTCGGGAAAGGTAAGGCTATATTATTGTTATTTACTTTATTTTGTTGTCTTGCTTGTGTTCAGAGGACAGGGGGAGGGGGGCTTTATCGATTAGGGGGTAGTACGGGGTCCTTTTTTAATAGACTAGCGTCAAAGACAACGTCCGAACGCATGATAATTATGAAGGTAACTTTGTTGGATGTTTCGTCATTTTGAACACTTCCAAATGATGCATTTACCGTTGTGCTTGCTGTTCCACTAGTTCAGAATCGTTCCGGCTATTTCCGAATTACTCGTGCGGAGAAATAGATACAGAATGAATTGGAAAACAGGGGTGCGGTCACATAGGCATAGGCACACGTGTACAGACACTCACACAGACAGACAGACAGAGCGACAGACACATAGACACACACACACACACGTACACACATACACATGTATACACACACGATAGAAAATCGAAATCACAGGACAGCTTTAAGTCGATTAAGAACCAGTAGTCACAATCTAAAAATAGAAACTGGAAGACATCATAACATCCAAAGAGAAAATCGTTTGTGTATGGTATGTAACATTGTTGAAGATGAATATCATCTTCTGGATGAATGCGTAAAATTCCATGGAAGTATAGAAAAGTTTAAAAAAAGACGTGACTAATATTGATGTAGATTATATTAATTATAAACCAAGTGAAATATTTATGGACAAAGATGTTCAAATATGTCTTGGAAGGTTTGTCGCAGAATGCTTTAGAATTCATAGCAATGTGTCAATAACCTTTTTGGTTTGAGGACAATAAACATTTGTTCTTGTTCTTGTTCTTGTTCTTGTTCACACACACACGCACACACACACAAACACACACACACACATACACATGTAACACACACACACACACACACACACATACACATACACATATAATACACACATCTTTTACAGAAAAATGCATCTGAAATATGTAAAAATAGAAATTATACATTGATAGGCTTCCATTTAATCATTGTAGGTTGTCATCGTGGGTTGAGTGACATAATTTATGGTCTCGGTATTTCGTGGGCCTTCAATATTTCTTACTTGTAAAATGACCCTCAGGGTGAATCGAGACTAGTTGATGATGTATCAATGCGCCTCGCTAGCAGATGTCTGGTGTTCAACAGAGATTAATACCGATAATCTGACCAATCACTGTCACAGAAGAAAACAATCAGTAAATGCACATTAGAAAAGACAGACAGAAAAGACAGATGACACGCTTGTCTAAGGTTCATCTTCTCGCCCGAAGATGTACACAGATGTATGTCTTTGACACGTTGAAGCAAAACCCGAATTTCACTAATATTTACGCTCCGAATGTTTAGGCCTGGAGCTATAGCCGTTTCGATTTCCGAGCAGATACTTTGAGGTAACCCTGTGTGTGTGTGTGTGTGTGTGTGTGTGTGTGTGTGTGTGTGTGTGTGTGTGTGTGTGTGTGTGTCTGTCTGTCTGTCTGTCTGTCTGTCTGTCTGTCTGTCTGTCTGTCTGTCTGTCTGTCTGTGTTTATTTTAGATGCGTGTATTATATTAACACGCATACCTTAACGGGGCGTGTGTGTCGATCATTCCTCGTGTATTGTTGTACTGTTTGCTTTTGAATTCTTATACTTTTCTTTGGGTGCATGTTCATTTCTGCAATAGACACATGAATCTGATTCAGACAACAGCGCAACAGCCATCCTATTTCTTTTCCTTCAAGACCGCTAATAGTACAGTGTGTCATATAAACAAAACGCGTAAACGTCCTTAACTTTGAACATACACGTGATCACATTCGGGACCAGGCGTGCTTGCAAGAAAAAAGTCGGCTGTATGTATTCTTTGGAAACATAATGAATCCGCGTTTTGCGTATTTCGGCGCATGCCAGTCTTGCACGTCAGATGTTGCAAATACGATGAGAGCTGCTGATAAACAATCGTCAGTAATGTTTCGGTAGAAACAAAACAACAAACCTTTATAGGTACTATATTGGGTTTTAATCACTAATTGGCTTCCAATTGTCAAATCGTGACCACGTCTTTTGCTTCGATTGCTCTAGCACAGTTGGTAGAGCACTGGACTTGTGATCGGAAGGTCGCAGGTTCGAATTCGGGCCGGGACGGACACGGGTCAACTTTATGTGCAGACCAAGAGACGGAAGCCATGTCCCACCCCCGTGTCACCACAATGGCACGTAATATAAAAGACCTTGGTCATTCTGCCATAAGTGCAGGTGGTTGAATACACCTAAACACGTAAACACATGGGTAGTGCGACTCCGTTGCTGCTAGCTTTCCATTGAGAGGAAGCGACCCGAATTTCCCAGCGATGGGACAATAAAGTAATGAAAATGAAATGAAATGAAATGAAAATGACTGTAGATTTGTATGTGTTTTGAATACCCTTTGAGGTGTAATTAAAGTTACAAGATCAATCTTGAGTAATTTCTTGCTACGTGTGATAAAGTATACAATGCAGTTCAACTGAGCTTTAAAAAAAAATATATATATATTTTAGCATTGCCCATTTTTTTAAATACCTATGTCGTGTAATAATATAATTATATGTCGATCCATTACAGTTAACCGCTTGAGCTTATCCATAACATAACAACGTAAGGCGAAATTACTACATTTAGTCAAGCTGTGGAACTCACAGAATGAAACTGAACGTAGTCCGCCGCTGGTGCAAAGAGCAGTGAAAGTGACGAGCCTGTTCAGCGCGGTAGCGGTTGCGCTGTGCTGCATAGCACGCTTTACTGTACCTCTCTTTGTTTTAACTTTCCGAGCGTGTTTTTAATCCAAACATATCATATCTATATGTTTTTGGAATCAGGAACCGGCAAGGAATAAGATGAAATTGTTTATAAAACGATTTCGGAAATTTATTTTTAATCATAATTTTTATATTTTTAATTTTCAGAGCTTGTTTTTAATCCGAATATAACATATTTATATGTTTTTTGAATCAGAACATGATGAAGAATACAATAAAAGTAATTTTGGATCGTTTTATAAAAAAATTATTTTAATCACGATTTTCAGATTTTTAATGACCAAAGTCATTAATTAATTTTTAAGCCTCCATGCTGAAATGCAATACCGAAGTCCGACCTTTGTCGAAGATTGCTTGGCCAACATTTCACTCAATTTGATTGAAAAATGAAGGTGTGACAGTGCCGCCTCAACTTTTACAAAAAGACGGATAAGACGTCATAAAAGACATTTATCAAAAAATCAACAAAAAAAATCTGGGGATTTCATACCCAGGAACTCTCATGTAACATTGCATAACGATCGGTCCAGTAGTTTAGTCTGAATCGCTCTATACACACACACGCACAGACACACAGACACACATACACACATACACCACGACCCTCGTCTCGATTCCCCCTCTATGTTAAAACATTTAGTCAAAACTTGACTAAATGTAAAAAGGAAATACAAGAAAAGTAAACTCAACTCAACTCAACTCAACTCAACTCAAATTTATTAATCCATATGGAAA
>NC_090246.1:98858596-98860588 GCF_037325665.1 Littorina saxatilis
ATAAGTCATGTTATGAAATTAATTAGGTACATTTATCTACTGAAACGTGTAAAAGGTACAAATAAGGCATCAATAATATAAACATGTTCAGGCTAAGTGAGAACGAAATGTGCCATGTATAAGGAATGAGAAATATCTGTCTTTAAACGTCTTGGCATTGACAGAATGTTTGAGACCGCTTGGAAGTGAATTCCAAAGATTAGTCCCCGAAAAGAGTAGGCTGGACTTAAAAAGATCTATACGAGGCCGAGGAGCATACATTTTTGTCGGGTCTCTTAAATTGTGGGAAGTGAATTGAGAAGAAAGAGGCGCAGGCGCTCTTCCAATTATGAGTTTATGCATCAAAACGCCTTTATTGTACATGAGTCTTGATTTAGGAGGAAGAATGTTTAAAAGTTTATAGTCTTCGTTGGAAACCGAGACTTGTAATAAAATAACTTTGATTGCTCTTTTATGTATACTACGTTGGGGTGTGCACGTTAAAGATCCCACGATTGACAAAATGGTCTTTCCTGGCAAAATTGTATAGGCATAGATAAAAAAAAAATGTCCACCAAAATACCCGTGTGACTTGGAATAATAGGCCGTGAAAAGTAGGATATGCGCCGAAGTGGCTGCGATCTGCTGGCCGATGTGAATGCGAGATGTATTGTGTAAAAAAATTCCATCTCACACGGCATAAATAAATCCCTGCGCCTTGAATATGTGCGCGATATAAATTGCATAAACAACAAATTTAAAAAAAAATCCCTGCGCTTAGAACTGTACCCACGGAATACGCGCGATATAAGCCTCATATTGATTGATTGATATACTAAATAAAAGTTTCAGAGTTTTTGCACTCGCACAATCCCAAAGTGTTGACGCATAATCAATGATCGATTGAATGTGAGCGTTAAAGAAAAGTTGCCTGCCATGCCTGTTCAAGAAGTGTTTTATTCTGGACAACAAGTAAAGCCTCTTGGAGAGTATTTTACAAACTCCTGTAACGTGATCAGTCCACGATAAATCGTTTTCAAGAATACCACCTAGAACTTTGTGTTTATTAACTTCTTCAACAATGTGATTATCAATCGTTAAAGGTGGAAGTTTAGATTTTAACTTTTGGCGTTTTTGTCTGGTGGAAATAAGCATGCTTTTTGTTTTGTCTGGATTAAGAGCCATGTGGTTTAATTCGGTCCACGCTAAAAGCTCGTTAACAGTTTCTTGAAGTTGTTTGGACAATACCTTCACATTTGAAAGGGAATTGTGAATAGTGGTATCATCAGCGAAGAGTTCACAGTTACTGCTTATGTGTAGGGGAAGGTCATTAATGTAGATCATAAAGAGAAGAAGGCCGAGTACAGATCCCTGAGGAATGCCATAACCTACCGACTGCATGCTAGACATAGAGCCGTTTGCGCACACAGCCTGTACTCGATCAGAAACAGAAGACTTGATTAACGATATTGTATCATTTCTAAGGCCGTACAGCACGAGTTTCCTAAGAAGTAGGCCATGATGAATCACATCAAATGCTTTAACAAAGTCAACGAAGAGAGCAGCACATAATTTGTCTTCGTTGATCTTGCTCAACCACTGATCAACAAAAGAAACAAGTGCTGTGTGGCATGAATGATGAGTTCTGAACCCGGACTGATTTGGGTGAAATAAAGCATTTTCGTTAAAATGTGACAGAATAAACTTGTTGATATGTTGTTCCAACGGCTTTGAAAAAACCGATAAAATAGATATTGGCCTGTAATTGGAGGGTTCTGTTTTAGCCCCTGACTTAAAAAGTGGAATAACTTTAGCCTGCTTTAACACAACTGGAAAATAACACTTGTCTATACAGAGATTATACAGGTAAGTTAAAGAATCAGCAAGTACAGGGGCTGTTAAAGAGAGAGAGAGAGAGAGAGAGAGAGAGAGAGAGAGAGAGAGAGAGAGAGAGAGAGAGAGAGAGAGAGAGAGAGAGAGAGAGAGAGAGAGAGAGAGAGAGAGAGAGAGAGA
>NC_090246.1:98860788-98883288 GCF_037325665.1 Littorina saxatilis
AAAAGCAACTAGCAGCAATGGTTCAAAGGGAGGATCACGTAGGGGCACAGGTGGCGTGGGCATCAGGAAGCAGAAGGTCAGACTTCAGAGAAGTCAAGGATTTCAAGGTTGTTTCGTCCATTTTTTTTTTAAACTTTAACACAAAATCCTTTGGATTGGACAGACACTACCAATCAATAGCCTGGCTTCTTTGTGTGGTAATTGTGCATTTAGTTTGCAAAATAAAACTTTTGTGAACGAACATCCTTTGTCTTTGCAAGTTTCGCACGAAACGTTTATAGAACATTTATGGTTTCAAAAGCTGCATTCGCACACCGTGTTTTTTTTTCTTTTCTTCCACGGTTAGTTTAAAACATTCCAAAACCAAAACTTTGAATCAATCTGGGATCTGCACTGAGAGTCTGGAACATGAGTTTAAATCAAAGGCAATGGCTACCCGAAATCTCCATGCGGAAATTTACAGACGGAAACAGCAATACACGTTGAAGTCAGAAAACTGCACATTGCCTAGAAACTTAACGGTCTAAGAGATTAACGCTGCTGTCTTCCACCAGGGCCGAAGTAAAGACTGGGAAATTGAAGCAAACTCAAAATCGGTATCCAGTTCTGGAGAATCCTTTAGCTGGAAACGACTTACAACTTAGAATTGCATGTATCTCCGACCTTTGACAAAATAGATCAGGAGTTTCTCCGTTAAACGCTGCGAGGCGGTAAACGGTAAATGACGCTAGAGTGTAAAAGATCGATTGATCTTAAAACAAGAGTCCTCCCACGAACACACATAGGGTGAAAACAGCGTTAATCAGCCGAACGTTACGGGTTTCTCAATTTCGCGTTATTTTCTGTACGCTTGCAAAGAATCAATCAATATGAGGCTTATATCGCGCGTATTCCGTGGGTACAGTTCTAAGCGCAGGGATTTTATTTTTTTTATTTTAATTTTTATTTTATGCAATTTATATCGCGCACATATTCAAGGCGCAGGGATTTATTTATGCCGTGTGAGATGGAATTTTTTTTACACAATACATCACGCATTCACATCGGCCAGCAGATTGCAGCCATTTCGGCGCATATCCTACTTTTCACGGCCTATTGAAAGAGGAAGTGTCGGGAAGAGAAGTAAAGCAAAGTGCGATGAAGATTCGTGGAGCTTGTAAGTGAATCATGCACCAAATGGTGCGTTGACCAATGGTGCGTTGACCAATGGTACATGGATCCAATGGTGCATGGGTCACATGTTGCATGAACCCAATAGTGCATAGAACCAATGGTGCATGAATCTAATGATATTGGATCCAATGGTGCATTGAACCAATGGTATATAGATCCACTGGCATGTGGAACCGATGGTGCATGGACCCAAAGGTGGATGAATCCCAAGGTGCATGGACCCAATGGTGCACGAATCCAATGGTATTGGATCCAATGGTGCATTGACCCAATGGTATATAGATCAACTAGCATGTGG
Source organism: Littorina saxatilis (assembly GCF_037325665.1). Classification (NCBI taxonomy): domain Eukaryota; kingdom Metazoa; phylum Mollusca; class Gastropoda; order Littorinimorpha; family Littorinidae; genus Littorina; species Littorina saxatilis. Next base: position 98,862,260 of record NC_090246.1, read on the forward strand.
AACCGATTATGCATGCACCTAATAGTGCATAAACCCAAAGTTGGGGGAATCCAATGGTTCATGGACCCAATGGTGTATGAATCCAAAAGTATTGGATCCAATTGTGCATTGACCAAGTGGTATATATAGATCCACTTGCATGTGGAACCGAGAATGTATGCACCAAATAGTGCATAAACCCAAAGGTGGGTGAATCCAATGGTTCATAGACCCAATGATGCATACATCCAATAATATTGGATCCAATTGTGCATTGCCTAATGGTATATAGATCCACTGGTATGTGGAATCAATGGTGCATAACCCCAAAGGTGGATGAATCTAATGGTTCGTTGATCCAATTGTGCAGGTTTTCAATAATGCGCCTTCCCAAGGGTAGATGAATCCAATGGTACATGTACTTGGATCTAATGGTAAGAGGATCCAAGGGCGGAAAGAGCAAAGGCTCGATTGCATCCACATGTCGATAGATCCAAGTTTGAGGGACCCCAAGGTCGGTGGACCTCTCTCTCTCTCTCTGTCTCTCTCTCGCTCTCTCTCTCTCTCTCTCTCTCTCTCTCTCTCTGTCTCTCTCTCGCTCTCGCTCTCGCTCTCTATCTCTATCTCTATCTCTCTCTCTCTCTCTCTCTCTCTCTCTCTCTCTGTCTCGCTCTCTCTCTCTCTCTCTGTCTCGCTCTCGCTCTCGCTCTCTCTCTCTCTCTCTCTCTCTATCTGTCTCTCTCTCGCTCTCGCTCTCGCTCTCCCTCCCCCCCTCTCTCTCTTTCTCGCTCTCGCTCTCTCTCTCTCTCTCTCTCTCTCTCTCTCTCTCGCTCTCTCTCTCTCTCTCTCTCTCTCTCTCTCTCTCTCTCTCTCTCTCTCTCTCTCTCTACTACAGAAATTAAGGTGTTATTTAAAAGACGACTCAGCCTGTGCCTTTTTTGAATCGTATCTTTCAAAACGGAAACAGCATGTATCCATTAACTGTAAAACTTCGTCAAACGAGTTTGTCAGGAGTGGTGTCCCTCAAGGGCCTGTATTAGGACCTATCTTGTTCTGTATTTATATAAATGACTTACCCCTTCATGTGTCCGATGAAAAGTTAGATGTGAGTTCTTCGCGGATGACTCTTCTGTTCACACCAGTCAAAAATCTTTGGAATCCGTCAACTCTTCTCTTCAAACAAGTGTGGATGAAATCACTGAGTGGTGCGTTTCTAATGCAATGATCATTCATCCGATTAAAACAAAGAGTATGGTGATAACCACGAGACAAAAACACCAGTTAAGTCCTTTACTATTACAACTGTCAGTTGGTTCAACTCAAGTGCAGCAAGTTAGGGAACATAGACTATTAGGTGTTACCATTGATCAAGAGTTGAAATGGCAAACTCATTTGAGTAATATTTGCAAAGTAGTATCAAAGAATTTGTACCTGTTATCAAAATTAAGGCATTACGCCGATTCTGAAGCACTCAAAATGTTCTATTACGCCCACATAATGCCTCATATAAACTTCGCTTCGACACTTTGGGATAACTGCAGTGATGTTCATTTAAAAAGACTCAATTCCCTGCATCGCCGAGCTGCAAAACTTATTCTGCATGATTTGAATAGGTCCACGGATGATAAACTAAAGCTCCTAAATTTCCTCCCCTTGAAATATCAGTTGACGTTAAACAAGGCTGTGTTCATGTATAAAATTCTAAATGACGACTGTCCTAAATATTTGCAATCACATTTCAAACATGCCACAAAAAGATATGGGTCCCAAAAAATCATCCCTCCTATACCTCGCATAGACCTCTACAAATCGAGCCTAGCCTTCTCGGGAGCTTTTCTCTGGAACTCCTTCCCCCAACAGATAAGAAATGCAACTTCAGTGAAATTGTTTAAGAGACAGTCACGTTCACACATCATTCGTGAATGAAATGTCTTGTTCGATTGTTATTTTGTTGAACATTTTGTACTAGTGTTAACGGATGTGTAGCTAATCTGAGCAACTTAATTCTCAAAATGAAAGGCTTAACTATGTCAATGTAATTTTGTAATTTTTGAGTTCTCCTTATATAATTCCTTAACTGCACATAGTATTGCAATCCATACAATGTATTTCTATATCTTATATGATTGAATTTTTATTTGTTATGTTCGTCTGTCTTTATGTGTTGTATAAAGGACAGGTTGGAAGAATAGGCTTTGCCTAAAACCTTTATCCTTTTGTAATAAAGTTCTGAGTCTGAGTCTGAGTCTCTCTCTCTCTCTCTCTCTCTCTCTCTCTCTCTCTCTCTCTCTCTCTCTCTCTCTCTCTCTCTCTCTCTCTCTCTCTCTCTATCTCGTTCTCTCTCTCTCTCTCTCTCGTTCTCTTTCTCTCTGTCATTATCTTCTTTTAAAAGACAGCTCCGAAAGCACCTCTCTAACGACCAAGTCGGTGTACAATTTGTGCAAGTGTGTGTGAGGGTGCGTAAAAGAGAAAATGTATAATATGCTTCCACAAGCACACTAATGTTTGTTATATTTTTCCCAACATGATTGTGTTTTATTTGATTTCTTTTTTTATTCTTCATACTTGGTCTTCGTTTCATGTGTGTATTATAGTAGGGACTAGCTGTAAAAAAGGACCATATGGACCTGATGCTATCATCCCTCGGTAAAGTTTTTGAGTTCGAGTTCGAGTACTCTCTCTCTCTCTCTCTCTCTCTCTCTCTCTCTCTCTCTCTCTCTCTCTCTCTCTCTGTCTCTCTTTCTCTCTCTCTCTCTCTCTCTGTCTGTCTCTCTCTTCTCTTTTTCTCTCTCTCTCTCTCTCTCTCTCTCTCTCTCTCTCTCTCTCTCTCTCTCACACACACACACACAGACACACATAGACACACACACAGACACACACACAGACATACTTTGTTTTCAATCCCCTCCCCGACACTTGACCCTTACGTCAAGCCAGGGGGCGCAATCCACGTGTGTGATATACGTGTGCACGAAACTCAGCTGCCCTTTGAATTATTGATCGACCCAGGGGACACTGTTTAACCCCGGCTTTTAATCTCCACAAGCCCCACTCCTTCCTGCGAGTGCTGCCAGGTTAGAGCAATTCGTTTTCTGAGGTGGCTAATTCAATTTAGGGCAACAGGCTCCGGCTGCTAAATGTGGACCTTTGGCTCTAAAAATATGCTTGTCTGGATCTTGAGGAACACGTGTATTTTTAAGTCCAGAAACAAAGCGTTGTGCAAGAACAAAATAATGTGCTGCCTGTGTATAAAGTGTTTTTCCCATAAGTATAATATCACATATTAAGCATTAATGTTTTCAAAGAATTCTGGCGGCCCTCTGTACATTTGGGATTGTTGATGTATTAATGTCGTTATTGACACCAGTGTCAATATGTGAAAATGAACACATCTCAAACTTCCGACACTGCACGAGAATCAGCCGGATGTTGTTTTGAATGTTGGTAGATTTCTATGTGGAGACATGGTCTTTTAAAATGTACAGGTCTAAACAGCTCTGAGATGATGAGCCAAATCGTCAACAACAACTGTATCTGCAATGTCTTCATTTTGATTCGACCCCTTAGCGCTGGGCTAGAAAGAACCATTGATCACCTTGGGGAAGTAAGCTCGAATGAATTCAAATCCGACACAAAGCCATCCTGCTTCCTGTATGTCTGCATGAACACAAGAGACTGCAGCCCTGAATTTTTTCCGGTCGAATTGTGAAAGGGTCCCAGTCAGAATGAATTTACAGCCTCAATGTCTGGAGCGGTGAAGGGATTAAAATGTTGTCTACGAGCTTTTTGAACTGTATGTACCAGGATGCTGCTGAAGTCAAACAAAGAAAAGGAGGTACTGACAAAGAAAGGGAGGTGCTGACAAAGAAAAGGAGGTGCTAGCAAAGAAAGGGAGGCGCTCCGTAAAAACCTTTTACTGGATGTCTGTTCCGTCAACAGAGTTTGCTAAGCGGAAGGTTCCCTGCGACAAAGATTTCCCTGAATATAATTTGCGGATGCACATAGATGTCCGTTGCGAAATTGATTGAGGGAAAGACCCACTCTGTACACACAGAAGTCAGACTGTCACAGTAGACTACTAGTGTTAGCCCAGATGGAAGGATGCTCTTTCACCATGTCAAAACATAGACTGAATTATCATGATTTACAAGTTCGTTTGCACGTGAAGTAATGTGCCTTTAATGAAAAGAAAAGACCTTTGCGTGCAGACTTTTCCTTGGCTGGTTTGGCCCAAGGGATCGCCGCCACCAAACCACCACCACCACCACCACCATCACCCCAAGAGGGACTGACCACTAACGGTCACTGTCAACTGATCGCTCTTTATGGGTAGACAGAAACTCGTTCCAACGACGTCTTCAATTAGTACGGCGGCTAAACCTTCTGCCGTGAATTCTGTTATCATCTGTGACAGAATGGCCAAGCGACTTGTAGCCAGTGGTCACTTTAGATGAAAGGTTTGCGGTTATTTTCATTGTCATTTTCTGTTCATATCGCTTCATTGGTCGCGACAGAGTGCCAGAGTTCTGGGATTTCTCTCGCCGTCGTGCATCTAGTTACTGGTACCTTGTCAGTTAACGTTAACGTATCCGTTACGGGTTTCGGCTGTCTTCTTCTTCTTCCACACACACGCACACACACACAATACGTTTAATTCACAAAAAGAAACATTCATTTACAGCTCAACCTATAGTTTTGTCAATTCCTTAAACGTATTATTTTGGTTTTTAATTCTTGAATTTGGATCGTTACCAGTCTATCTGTCGTGTAAAAGGACCGGCGAAATATTTTGTAGGCGAGTTTGTCGTTCGCTTTCAAAATTAAAAAATCAAATCGCTCCACCAACTAAGAACGGCTATTCATCATCACTCATCGAATCAATAAACAGCAGGCGAGTCCTTGCTTAGAACAACTAGAACGTGTTTAGAGCGCTTACCTCCCTTTGGTTATTGTTTGATCTAGAAAGTGTTTGGTTTTTGTTACAAGTGGATCGACCTACATGACGTGTTTGACGGGTTGTGACTATGTTGTGTGTCTTTTTGTTTGTATTTTGTGCATGTGTCCATTTCTTTATATCTGATAAACAAAGGGAAGTACGCGCTCTAAATGCATACGAGATGTGTAATAGAGTAAGTGAGAGTTATTCGGAACCAGTCTACTGGCACCTGAGAGAATAATAAGCATTGAAATGAAGAAGCGATTTTCACCCTCAAAGGTTTTTTTTCTTCATTCCATTAGGTTTCAGACCTTCCGTGTACATATTCTTTAAGTCAGCCTTGGGTCCTTACCACTGGCATTGCACTTTCTCCGCACAGGCACTATGACCCAGTCTGCACACGTAAGATCGATCTAATGAAACAGTACAAACATTTCTTGCTTTGGACCAAATCCCCAGACTCAGAAGCAGCACTAACCACTGGGCCACAACCGCTACAACTTCTATAAATCCTAATTTTCCCTCAAATAGTCCTCCACAGATGTAAACCCATTAGTTATAGCTCTGCTATTGCCCTTCCCAGGTCAGTACCATATCATACTAAAAGTCCACGATGAATACCTTTTGGTGCTGACCGGTATTTCCCAAAGAAGCTTATATTTATCGTAAAGCTGTCATCTATATTCACAGGCGTTCCGATCAGAAGTCGGTTCCCAAAATGATATGCATGGAGGTCGTTATACTTATGGCAAAGCTATGGTCAGTGTTGAAAGGGGTTCCAATCAGAGTAAGAAATACTTTCCAGAATGATGTGTATGAAGGTCAAGAAAGGTCATCGAACACGTGCCCTGAAGGTGTCATGATTGACAGCTTAGAAAAAAAAAGATATTGGCTGGCTTTTCGAGGGATGCCGCACGTCTAATCTCGCAAGACGACCAAGTCTACATTCGGAGAATGGAGGGCATTGCCGTTGAGAAATGTCTAAATGCCAGTCGATGTCTCTTTCCCTGAGTCTGTCTTTCTGTCTGTCGGTCGGCCGGTCGGTCGTTCGGCCTGTCTGTCTGTCTGTCTGTTTGTCTGTCAGTCTGTCTGTCTTGCTGGATCTCTCTTGTTCTCTCTCTCTCTCTCTCTCTCTCTCTCTCTCTCTCTCTCTCTCTCTCTCTCTCTCTCTCTCTCTCTCTCTCTCTCTCTCTCTTTCAAAAGCAAAAATGTGTTAAAAACCACTTAATGTCTGAGTAGTTTAACGCCTTTTGATTTACCACACTTAGTATTACGTCAAAGATATGCTGTGCATTGTATATTCTGAACATATTTTTGTTGTACTATTGACACATGTTCGATTACTACCAGCTTGTATTTATTATTACCTGCATAGTATGCATTTGATTTTATGAATAACCACATATGTATGCTCTTCATGCCTCATCTTCATCATCATCATCATCATCATTATCATCATCATCATCGTCATCATCATCATCATCGTCATCTTTATTATCACGTGCTGAAGTTTTCCGACCTCCTTTTGTTGGTTAACTTTTTAACTTTTTAATTTGTTAATTATATAGTTGTGTGTCTATGCGTCCCAAAGACAGATTGTAAGTAAAGGCGTAGCCTTAAATCTTAATCCTTGTTATATAAAGTTCAATTCAATTATCTCTCTCTCTCTCTCTCTCTCTCTCTCTCTCTCTCTCTCTCTCTCTCTCTCTCTCTCTCTCTCTCTCTCTCTCTCTCTCTCTCTCTCTCTCTCTCTCTCTCTTTCTCCCTCTATCGCTCTCTCAAGAGGGAGGGGAACTGAGACAGACATACAAATTGAAAGACAGACAAACAAATAGGAGAGCGATAGACATAAGCAGATATAGTAATGTTGACAACGAGACGGAGAGTAAGACGCCTTATGAGTGAGAGTGAGAGAGAGAGAGAGAGAGAGAGAGAGAGAGAAAGAAAGAAAGAGAGAGAGAAAGAAAGAAAGAGAGAGAGCGAGATAGAAGAAGAGAGAGAACTGACAGACAGACAGACAGACAGACAGACAGACAGACAGACAGACAGACAGACAGACAGACAGACAGACAGACAGACCAACCAGGGAAGAGCACCAGTCTGCATGATGACCACCTACAGACATAGAGATGACGGATCGTTGGACCTCCTGCACTCTCAGATGCGGTCTTCATTTTTCACCATCCCTTTTCGTTCTCACTGATATCCACACGGGCAGTGAATTATTGTCATCCATTCATTCTTGACTACGCAGGCTATTTTCATCAAAACCCGAAAAGTCAAGCGGCCTCTCCGACCATGCGGCCAATGCTGTCAAAAGACTGCTCTCTTGCAAGACTCCTCAACCCATGATCCGAAATCCTCATCAACGTTTATTCACCGAATAGTAGATGCCCTTTAATATGGGTTGTGGACACGCGCACAGAAATAGACTAACAGAGACATTCACAGACACAGATACAAACAAAACACGGGCAAAGACAGGACCACGTACGCACACCGACACATATACATACAAACAAACACATACAGACGGACACACAGACACACAGACGCACACGCACACACACATACACACACACACACACACACACACACCAATTTAGGCAGACAACAGAATCCGGATTTGACTGAATTAAAGTTTGGCGATAACACATTACAAGATGTAGAAAAGCACAAGCACCTAGGTGTAATCGTTCAAAATAATTGTAAATGGGAGTCCTAAACAAAATCTATCGTAGCCAAATGCCGCTTATTGATTTCTTGTCTGCGCTCATATCAATATAGATTAAGCAGAAAATCCCAAGAGAACATGTATAAATCATTCATATTTGCCAAGTATTGATTACGCAGACGTTGTATGGGATAATTGCACTACCGGATTGACAGATGAATTAGGTCTTCACTAAGAGGCAATACGAATTAGTATTAGTTCGAGGAACAAGTCACCGAATATTATATCAAGAATCGGGTTTTACTACACTCTCGATCTCTGAATGACGCAAACGCCATAAATTAATATTATTTCATAAAATTGTTCATAACAAAGTTCCCCCTTATTTAAGTGCTGAACTCCCACCTCTCGTATCTGCAGAAAACCCGTATCACAGGAGACGCCCATTAGAACGCAAGATTCCATCGTATAAAACAGAATTGTATAAATCATCGTTTTTCCCATCAACAACACATCTATGGAATGTCTTGCCTGATGAAATCAAACTTATCGAATTCATAAGCCAATTTAAAAGATATTTCACTGCTAACTATCCAGTTGTGCCACCGAATTTTTATTTTGGAGAACGACAGGTCCAAGTGATTCACAGTAAATTAAGGTTAGGCATGACCGATTTAAACCAGCACCTAGTCGATAGGCATTTGAGCAATAATCCAGCGTGTGCCTGTGGCCACGCATCAGAAGACGTAAAACACTTTCTTTTCGATTGCCCTCAGTACGATAGAGACCGAACCAGAACAATAAGTACTCTCCCCACTGATCAGATTACGATATCAACACTCTTATTTGGTGATGCAAGTTTGTCAAAAGAATTAAATGAATCTGTTTTTGATAGAGTCCAGGAATATATTATTTCAACTGGCCGACTTAGGGTAAAACGAATTTGAGTGCAGTATGCCCCATTCATTATAGATAATTTAAGTCTAAATTTAATTAAGAAGTTATAGCGATTGTTATTGGTATATGCAATTGTGATGTATACTTATGTACTCTCTCTCTCTCTCTCTCTCTCTCTCTCTCTCTCTCTCTCTCTCTCTCTCTCTCTCTCTCTCTTTCTTCTCTCTCGCTTACTCTCTCTCTCTCTCTCTCCCTCTCCTTTCCTCTCTCTCTTTCCCTTTTATATTCTTTGTCCATTCTATGGTCGTGTCCTGTCTCCATTATGCCTTTGCTTTTTGTCAAATATGTATATATATATATATACTAGATGAATACCCGCTTCGCCGGGTACGGCTGCGCCGGGAAGAAGTCGAGCCGAATACCCGGCTGCGCCGGGGACCCGCACGGAGGAAGGGAGATAAACGCGGCTGAAAACACTGGAGAAGATAAGGAAGAGTTACTGGGAATGGATCCAGAGAAAAACCAAAATCGGTTCAGCGCTGCGCGCTGAGAGCACGTGTTGAAATATCTCATCGATGAGGTTGTGTCCGGGGTGTAGCTGAATACGGTCTCCAAATTTGAAAAAGATCCACCGAGAACTTTGGCCGTGCATCGCGAACAGACACACAGACACACAGACACTAGTCGTATATATATATAAGACTAGATGAATACCCGCTTCGCCGGGTACCGGCTTCGCCGGGAAGAAGTCGATCCGAATACCCGGCTGCGCCGGGGACCCGGCTATGCCGGCTTTGCCGGCGCACCGCACGGAGGAAGGGAGATAATCGCGACTGAAAACACTGGAGAAGATAAGGAAGAGTTACTGGTAGTGGATCCAGACAAAAAAAAACAAAATCGGTTCAGCACAAAAAACAAAATCGGTTCAGCGCTGCGCGCTGAGAGCACGTGTTGAAATATCTCATCGATCAGGTTGTGTCCCGGGTGTTCCTGAATATGCCCACCAAATTTGAAACAGATCCATCGAGAACCTTGGCCGCGCATCGCGAACAGACACAGACACACAGACAGACACAAGTCGTATATATATATATAGATGTACTAGATGAATACCCGCTTCGCCGGGTACGGCTTCGCCGGGAAGAAGTCGAGCCGAATACCCGGCTGCGCCGGGGACCCGGCTTTGCCGGGTGTACGCCGGCTTTGCCGGCGCACCGCACGAAGGAAGGGAGATAAACGCGCAAAACACTGGAGAAGAGTAATACCCGGCTTCGCCGGGACAGTGACCTTCTAAAAATAGTATAACGGGAATATGGATTGAGCGTTGTCGACAGTGACCTTCTAAAAATAGAAACGGGAATATGGATTGACGCCACACGAAGGAAGGGAGATAAACGCTGAAAACACTGGAGAAGATAAGGAAGAGTTACTGGGAATGGATCCAGAGAAAAACTAAAATCGGTTCAGCGCTGCGCGCTGAGAGCACGTGTTGAAATATCTCATTGATGAGGTTGTGTCCGGGATGTAGCTGAATATGGCCTCCAAATTTGAAAAAGATGATCGAGAACTTTGGCTTGGCATCGCGGACACACACACACACAGACACAAGTCGTATATATATATAGATGTTTGCACATTTTGTTTGTTTCTCGTTTGCTTTGGTTTAAAAAAAGTACTTGTCGAAGTCTCGTCGCAAGTTATCGTAATCCATATGTTAAATTCTCCCGTTAGGGTCACCACCATAAGCTTGAGCTTGTTGATGATCCGTAACATGTACCATGTTCAAATACATACGAATTGTTGAATACACACTGTTTAAACACACACACACACACACACACACACACACACACACACACACACACACACACACACACACATCTCTCCCTCTTTCTCTCTCTCTGACACAAACACACGCAAACAAAGACCTCCCAACCCGACCCCTTCCCCATGCAGTCACACCCACCCACACAGCCGCGTCGGGTCACAAATATACCCCAGCGCATCCCTGAAGTCGTTGTTAAAGCATTACCAGGAGGCTTCTGGGCAGCGTACCCCAGTGTTTTCCTCCCACAGTTCGGAGGGGGACGATGCAGATCAAAGAAAAGTGCTGAGCCGCAGAGCAAAGCTCCAAGATCGATATACAAAAAAGATGATATAGCGTGCCCGCGCAACAAAGTGAATATGATAAATCAAGGCCGCCGGTTGCTCTTTGCATTGCTTGGGGGACAGTTTGTTTGTTTGTTTGCTTAACGCCCAGCCGACCACGAAGGGCCATATCAGGGCGGTGCTGCTTTGACATTTAACGTGCGCCACACACAAGACAGAAGTCGCAGCACAGGCTTCATGTCTCACCCAGCCACATTATTCTGACACCGGACCAACCAGTCCTAGCACTAACCCCATAATGCCAGACGCCAGGCGAAGCAGCCACTAGATTGCCAATTTTAAAGTCTTAGGTATGACCCGGCCGGGGTTCGAACCCACGACCTCCCGATCACGGGGCGGACGCCTTACCACAAGGCCAACCGTGCCGGTCTTGGTGGACAGTTTTATCAAACACATCGCATCAGGTTTTAAAGATACACTGGAATTCCTTCATGGTGTTCGCGGAGGAAGGTTTTTAAAATGATAATTATTTGTGTACTGTTCAGCGACTTTTGTGTAAAAACAAATGGACTGACATTATAAGCGCGATTTTGAACATAGTTAAAATTGCGACTGACAGGGAGCTAACAAACAAAGGGACGTAAGCGCTCTAATTGTAGACAACAGTAGATGAGACTTATGCGGAGTCAGCCTCCTGAGCATGAATGTCGTCTGCTCGTTTCAAGGATTTTTATTCTCCAAGGTGCAATGCGACTGGTTCCAAACAATTCTCATTACTGCTATGGTTTGTATAATGAATGCAGAGCACTAACGTCCCTTTCTTTCCTATACTTTTCTTTAGCGCCCTGTCTCATCTTACTATGACCGGAAACTGAAATTGTATTGTGATAGCCGAAATGTTAAAGTGGCCGATTTTACACTAAATAATTATGTGTATTTGGCTTGCTGGTTGTGTCTGTGTCTGTTTCAACATGTGTCTCTGTACAAGCGCGTGTGCATGCGTGCGTGCGTGCGCGCTTGTTTGTGTCTGTGCCTGAGACTCTTGGAACGTGACGCAACCTTCTGGTAGAGTGAGTCAGAGCCTGATAAAAGCAGACGGCAGACAGCACGTGAGTCTCGTGTAAAAGTGTTACAAGTGGCCGCTGTCCCGAGTACACTAGGTGGCCATTCGTTGTGGACATCACTCTCTGTGGGCGGTTTAAAGTGTAACTCATCACTTGCGGGGTCGCCGGATGTAGGGCAGTCCGCTTTGCACTTTGATTCCTGTTATGTCTGATCTGGTCCACGGAATGCTAGGTTCAGTGGTTTAAAGATACCTTGCTTCGCCTAGGAACGAGCATGCGAACTACCACATATCTGGCCAGGTTTGTACATGTATGATGTGAAGATGTGGGAAGGTCGGGTGGAAGGAAAATGATATATTGCACAGGCAGAGGAGCATACAATTAAGACACCGAAGACCGCGGTTGCTTTAACTTATCTTTTATTAAAGCAAAATGTAACTAAGAATAACCACTCAGGTAGCTTATCTAAATCAGAAATGTTCATGGAAACCTTCGGATTTGCATAACAGTTTTTATAGGGCTAAGAAATTAGCCCTAACATTTTCAATCCTGTTTGATTGCACTTCGCCTCCCGAGGTGATCGTAGCGCTTGCGAGCAGGGATGGGACTCGGCATGATATGTTCAGGTAATGGCATAATATGACCACTGAACATTTTCGTGCTGTTCCCATTCTGCGAACTTGGGATGGACAGTGGTCCCCCGGTTCGGAACTTCGGGACGAGGTTCATTCAAACGGGGGCGATTGTGACAGGGGAGGCTACCGCTCCTTTCACAGCAGACTCTGCACCCGAGTTGTTGGCCTTTAAGTCAACACCGGTGGATTGTGGAATTCTGTTTGTGATGGGGTCTGGTGGTTTCCGATTGTCTGTATGTTCATGGAAACCTTCGGGTTTGCATAACAGAAATTAGCCCTAACATTTTCAATCCTGTTTGATTGCACTTCGCCTCCCGAGGTAATCGTAGTGTTAAGGCACTCGGTTACAATGAGATAAGAGCTTCGTTCCACATGGACACATACAAAACCTCAAGAACTTGACCTGGCTACTTTCCTGTGCAGGGCGGGAATTGTTTGCTTGATAACTTGTGCAGGTTGACATGGGTGTCAGTTACGACATTGATTCTGCAAAAACTCTGCACAGAAAGCTGTGAGGCTGTTGGTGCTTGGTATGAGTCCAAGTGGAGGGATGTTGGTGCTTGGTATGAGTCCAAGTGGAGGGATGTTGGTGCTTGGTATGAGTCCAAGTGGAGGGATGTTGGTGCTTGGTATGAGTCCAAGTGGAGGGATGTTGGTGCTTGGTATGAGTCCAAGTGGAGGGATGTTGGTGCTTGGTATGAGTCCAAGTGGAGGGATGTTGGTGCTTGGTATGAGTCCAAGTGGAGGGATGGGGTCCGGATATGGGCTTCTCCCACGTGACAGCCTGGCCACATCTGAGACGGCGAGCCGACTCAGCCGCCACCACCACCATCATCATCAACAACATCAACATCAACACTTGCATCCACCACCACCACCATCATCATCACCCATCATCATAAACATCAACACTTGCATCCACCACAACCACCATCATCATCATCATCAACATCTACATCAACACTTGCATCCACCACCACCATCATCATCATCATCATCATCAACATCAACACTTGCATCCACCACCACCATCATCATCATCATCAACATCAACACTTGCATCCACCACCACCACCATCATCATCATCATCATCAACATCGACACTTGCATCCACCACAATCACCATCATTATCATCATCATCATCAACATCAACATCAACACTTGCATCCACCACCACCACCATCATCACCATCATCCTCAACATCAACACTTGCATCCACCACCACCACCATCATCATCAGCCACATTATCGCCAACCAGCTTATTCGTCGTGTGGGAACATCATTCTTGGTGGGAGGTTTTGGTATGTTAATGGCGAGTCTGGACGATGTAGGGCAGTCTTCTTGGCATTTGTCATTCCTGCTTTTTCTGACCTGGTCCAAGTGCAGATAGGTTATGTGGTTACAGCTTCCATGTTGAATACTCCTTTTTGGGACCGTTTTTGTCCATGTATTTTTGTGTTGTCTTTCTTTATTTCTGTCGTCCTTTCTTTCTTTCTGCCTCTCTTTCTTCCTTTATGTCTGTCTGTCTGTCTGTCGCTCTTTCTGCCTCTCTTTCTCACATGTGTGTGTCTCTCTCTGTTTTTCTGTCTCTCTGTCTCTGTTTCAGCCTAAAACAAATATGAAGCATTTGTTGCACTTTAATTACAGGTTATTTTCTCCCCGTGTAAACGTTAACGTTAACCACCACAGAGTGTTCATGGCTTTTAAATGTGATGAGTATCCCTTTGCTAGCTTGGACATTACAAACAAAATCAAAAGCCTTGCTGTTCCCAGCGCACAGTGGTAATTGTTTTTGTAAATTATCTTTACCGATTAACTTGAAAGTCAGTTACGACATAAATCAAGGATACGAGAGAGAGAGAGAGAGAGAGAGAGAGAGAGAGAGAGAGAGAGAGAGACAGAGAGAGAGAGACAGACAGACAGACAGACAGACACAGAGACAGAGAGAGAGACAGACAGACACACACACAGACACACAGACAGACAAAGACAGACAGACAGACAGACACAGACAGACAAAGACAGACAGACAGACAGAGAGGCTGAGGCAGAGAGACAGAGACAGAGACAGACAGACAGACAGACAGACAGACAGACAGACAGACAGACAGACAGAGACAGAGACAAAGACAGAGAAAGTCACAGTCACAGACATAAACACAGAGACAGACAGACAGAAAGAGAAAGAGGAGGATGGAGGGAACGAGAGAGCGAGACAGACACAAATAAACAGCGACAGAGAAAGAGACAGAAACAGGGGGACAGAGATGTACAGACAGACCGACAGACAGACCGACAGACAGACAAAAGTCAGGCAGACATACAGACAGGCAGGAAAACCTTTGGGAATTGTGCAAGCGAACGTCTTTGACTTATGTCCAGAGATAGAGAGAGTGAGTGGGCTGAGATAAGGAAAGTGTTCTCAACTCGATTTTCTGTCGCCTGCTATTTTTGCAGTGGAATTTTCATCCTCTGTACTTGAGATAAAAGGAAAAGTGCAAAGCAAAAAAATAGAAAGAGCAAAAAAACACACCAAAAAAAGCACAAACAAACTGCACGGGTCCCGAAGCGGTTGTTGCTTTTTTGTTTTTGTGTTTTTGTGTCCTTTTAATTGATGGATGTAGCACTTTTTCTTTCTCTTTGTATAGTCGAAAATAATATCACCGCCTCACAAGGATAGATAGAGTGGGTCGGTGTCTGATGTTGTTGTTGTTGTTGTTGTTGTTGTTGTTGTTGTTGTTGTTGTTGTTGTTGTTGTTGTCGTTGTTGTTGTAGTTATTTGGGGGTTTCATGAGCCTTTTCTTTCTTTCTTTCTTTCTTTCTTTCTTCTGTTCCTCCTTTCTTTGCATGTCTGCCTTTCCCCCAAGCACCATGGCCTTACATTTACATAACGTTTCACTGAAAGGAACACACATGTTTCAACAAGCAAGCACTATGGCCTTACATTTACATAACGTTTCACTGAAAGGAACACACATGTTTCAACAAGCAAGCACCATGGCCTTACATTTACATAACGTTTCACTGAAAGGAACACACATGTTTCAACAAGCACGCACCATGGCCTTACATTTACATAACGTTTCACTGAAAGGAACACACATGTTTCAACAAGCACGCACCATGGCCTTACATTTACATAACGTTTCACTGAAAGGAACACACATGTTTCAACAAGCACGCACCATGGCCTTACATTTACATAACGTTTCACTGAAAGGAACACACATGTTTCAACAAGCAAGCACTATGGCCTTACATTTACATAACGTTTCACTGAAAGGAACACACATGTTTCAACAAGCACGCACCATGGCCTTACATTTACATAACGTTTCACTGAAAGGAACACACATGTTTCAACAAGCACGCACTATGGCCTTACATTTACATAACGTTTCACTGAAAGGAACACACATGTTTCAACAAGCAAGCACCATGGCCTTACATTTACATAACGTTTCACTGAAAGGAACACACATGTTTCAACAAGCAAGCACTATGGCCTTACATTTACATAACGTTTCACTGAAAGGAACACACATGTTTCAACAAGCAAGCAAAGCAAAACAAAGAAAACATAATGACAAACGGCAATGCACCGAATCGCAGAGGACACTTCTTTCTATAAATGTATCTTTTGTATAGGGGGGTGGGGGTGGGGTGGGGGGGCGAATGTGCAGAGGGAGGGGGGAAGGGTGAAAGTCGACCATTTCGACATGTTTTTTCTTCTCGTTTTGTTCTATTTTGTTTTTCCAATTCCTTGGAGGCTTTCAAAAACATTCCAAATCCATCAGTCTTCTCCTGGATTGTTGATGACCCCGAGTCTCCGCAGTATGTGAAACAACCAAAAGTGAAATTCAGTATGTACACACAATTTTGCTGCTTGCCCTTGGCGGGGGATAGCCAGTGATATATATGCACGTTCATTTCGGGACACATGAAGGATAGGAACAGAATGGACAATATCGTGCTTATCCCAATAGAAAACAACACACACACACAAAAAACCGCTGCCGGCGTAGAAGACAAATTGGATCGAAACAGTTTGATAGCTCATAAACAGGAGAAGGAATTGCATCCCAGGGCGTATACGTGTAATGGGGCCTTTGGCCTCTTGCATGCTGTGAAGTGTTTTTCTGGCCTTGTTTATCTTTGTGTTTTGTTTTGTTTAGTTGATAGAAAACATGCCGTAGTTAAAGAACACAAACGCACGCACACACGCACGCACGCACGCACATACATACTCACGCACGCACGTACGTACACATGCACGCACGCACGTACACATACACGCACGCACGCACGCACGCACACACACACACACATGTACGCACGCACGCAACACACAGGCACAGACACACACACACACACACACACACATGTACGCACGCACGCAAGACACAGACACACAGACACACACACAAACACACACACAAACACACACACACACACACACACACACACACACACACACACACACACACACACACACACACACAAAAGCAAACAGACAAATGAACTGACGGAAAGCGAAGCAGTGACACATTGGTCATGCAGGCGTACAGAAAGAGAGAGAGAGAGAGAGAGAGAGAGAGAGAGAGAGAGAGAGAGAGAGAGAGAGAGAGAGAGAGAGAGAGAGAGAGAGAGAGAGAGAGAGAGAGAGAGAGAGAGAGTTTCGTGTTGTGCTGTTGGTTTAATGTGCGCTTTTTTCTCGTTCCATTTATCTAAATTGCTACAAAATACTTTTTCAAAAAAAGTCGGACAAGTGATGACCTTTTACCTCCTTCATCCCTCCTTCCGAGAGAAATGAGATCATCTTCGCCCCAGGCAGGTCACTGAATGTGGGTCCTCGCAATTGTCCGACTGCTGTGCCTTTCCAATGAAAACAAATTTGTTTTTGCAATATTGTCTGCCAGCAGTCAATCTAACGCCGAGGCACGTACGTTTTTCGAAGACTGGTCATATTTTGATACACAATCAGTCTGCTCCTTCCCGATCTAAGCCTGTCTAATTTATTGTGTCTGCATGTATGACGGTCTATCTGTCTGTCTGTCTGTCTGTCTGGTTCTATCTTTCTATATCCTCTCTCTCTCTCTCTCTCTCTCTCTCTCTCTCTCTCTCTCTCTCTCTCTCTCTCTCTCTCTCTCTCTCTCTCTTTTTTATTGCAGACCATTTCGCCGTTTCCGTAGAACTTTACTGCTTCTGGAAGCGTATGTCATGTTGAAACACTGTCGTGATGATCAGCTTCTTTTCAATTCTCCTTCCTTCTAGTCACGTAGGAGATTAGACCCCCCGACAATTCCCCAAGTAATATGACATCTAAATGTAATATAGCAACAGGACTATTGGATTGGCATCAAGAGTCATAAGACATAGAGATGTTTACAGTGACACTTAAAACCTATAATTACATTGTTTCGTGCGTGATGAGAAGATATAGTATACTCTAGAGGGACGTATAAGTCAACGCAGTTTCCCAATTAAAAGAAAAGTCAGTAAGGGTCAAATGTTAACATTAAAAGGGATGAGAAGATAATTGAACAAAACGTCACGCTCATAATAAAAATACCTATCTCAGTGTTAGGCATTTCTGTAGTGAAAGTACAGGGGAAGTGACTGGAAGGGTATGTGTCATGTGTTAGAGAGTACAAACTCTCAGACCATCGGAAACCAGTTGCCACGGTAACGTAAGCAAAACTGAGTTAGGCACTTTTTATTATGGGGGCCAGGAGGCCCCCATTTATACGGTTAGTTTCGAGGGTGACCATGGGCAGCGCCATTTTGTTGTGAAATACGTCATCAGTTTGTGTACACAGGAAGTTGTGACATCTGTCACCCTTTGGGAGGGGTGAAGGCAACATTGTTCATCAGTAGAAAGTTGTAAAATCCGTCACCCTATGGGAGGGAGAAGGCAAAATTGGTCATCACTGAGTTTGTGTAACACAGGAAGTTGTGAAATACGTCACCCTATGGGAGGGGTGAAGGCAAAATTGTTCAACAAAAACGAAGGTATCATCATAGGTCTAAATGTGCAGGGTCAACCGCAGCAAACTCAAACCATTCATACCACACTGCATCTGAGTGACTTATATATACCAACATTTTATTTCTTATTTTCAGCACAGGTATTAAAAAAAATCATGAACCAAAATGTTATTTATTTTCTAATTTAACATTTGTTTTACAAATGTGACCATGGTCTTTCAAACATACAGTGACATTAAACATTGTTATGTTACAAAAATGTTTAAAAAAAAAAAGCTTTTGTGCACAAATCAGAAAATACATTGTACATTTTACCTACAGGCCAAACAGTGTCTGTGGCAAAGGACCCAGCAAGTTGCACTGATCTATATTTTTAGATCAGTGGCAAGTTGTCAAGAACAGGCGCTTGCATTTGGATGTGTCCACTGATAGTAGGCAAGTCAAGTTGGTTGTGATCAATCAGAATAATGTGGGAATAAAAATGTATGACAGTTTGGTATGATGACATGTAATTCACATATGCTGAAATGTAATATTATACATGATATAATATTATTATGGCTGTTGCCATGACCATGAACCCCAAGAAAGGTTTAATGTTATGTAAATCAAAATACCAAAATCAAGCACCTATTAATCTGGGCTACGGCGCGGGAAGATTGAGGCCTTCGTAAACGTTCAACGTTGGCCAATAATGATTTTAACAATGTTGTGTCGTTTTGTATTATGTTTTATTTTGTTGATCAATTGATAAATATGTCTTCCCAACATATCACAAATCAAACAGAAATAAAGTCTTAGAGAACTACAATGATTATTGTTGCCGTCAAAACCTTGCAAGGCCTCAACCGTTCTCACGAGATCAGTTACATTTTTTGTTCTCTCTCTCTCTCTGTCTGTATGTATGTCTTTGTCTGTGTCTCCCTCTGAGTCTCTCCGCTTCTGTCTTTCTATGTCTGTCTCTGTCTATGTGTGTGTGTGTGTCTCTCTCTCTCTCTCTCTCTCTCTCTCTCTCTCTCTCTCTCTCTCTCTCTCGCTTTCTCTCTCTCTCATCTGACTCTTGGCACACAGGTCAAAGCAGAGGTTAACTTGAGTGCACGTGTGGTTTCTTGAATTAGCTGAGGGCGGTGAACATGTGTCGTTGTTTGCCGTTGTCATGAGAACAGTTACTTTTGTTTTGTTTCTTTTTTTCCTCTAAATGTTTGCATTTTCACAACAGGCTTTTCTGTTTCATCTCTCATAACGGTAGTGCACTAGGTTTGGGAAAAAACACGACAGTACCTTATCTCTTTCAACCCGTATGGGGCCCTTCAACATGTGACAGACTGACAAATGCACCGAACCCATTTGGTTCTTCGAGAGAATTTTTCCGTGAAAACCTTTTCAGTGCCTCAGGGTCAGCTCAGGGTCAGTGTCATAAGAGCCTACATGTATGGCCGAACGAAGCCATGTTAACGGAAGGGATATAAGACCGTTTTCAGCGGTTTTCACACTGCTAAAACCTGACTTTCTTGCAGTTGCTTTGTCTGCAATGCCTTAGAACTCTACAAATAGTTAAGTTTTTCGCGTTTGTGTTGTAATTTGCAAGCAAACATCGTACATAGTAAAGTTAATCGACTTTGCTACAATTTGTAAAAACTAGGGCATTACCTGATACAAAAAAAATAAAAATAAATAAAATCCCATGCTGTTTTCAAATACAGCGTTTTGCTATTCACTTCAATATAATAGTAAATACAATCAAGAAATAACGAAGTCTTTTAACTACAATTTCCCAGATATTTACACTTTTCATTTTGTTTCAATTCACACCACAAAACATACACTTCGCCTTTTGCTATTCAGTCTCAAGTCTAAATAATAATAGTATAAATCATAACTAATTTTCTTCACACCATCATAGACATTAGATAGATTAAGAAGCACTACCACATTCGTTTCGTTGGCATTTTCGGTTGTAAAACGTCACACCTTTTTGAGTACACGTGACTTCCGATCTCTACGAACAGAAATTCGCTTCGCCAAGAGAAACGAAATTCGTAGAATTGGTCATTCTGACGAAAGTGACTTCGGTCGCGTTTTATATTCGAATAGTCATAAAATATGCCTACCTTGTGTAATCGATGTATGCTCTGACATCTTTAGGCGCGATTTATCATTGAAATGTTTTTAAAAATCAAGTTTAAAAAGCCGTAAAGCAGGCTTGAATTGGGTAAGTGAGTGTCTGAGCAGACGAAAGAAATTTCAAGATGGCGACCCAAACATCAGGCCGACTCAACTTTTCAGTCGGCTGGTCAAGCCGCCTAGAGGAGAAAAATGCATGAAGCAGTTAAAGTTTATGATGTGATGAGTTGTGGCCTGAGTATCTGATGCGTTTCAGCAGAAGTGAGGCAGCTGGTATTATCTGATCGACACTTCTGAACCGGTGCGACCAGCGAAACGAAATTCTTCTGTCCTCGCTGTACAAGCGACACATGGTGTTCCCCCGCCGAGTGTCTTTTGCAACCACGAAAATGCCAACCATAATATTATGAATGTGGTTGCCTCACACGTTCTTTGTACAATCGTTGGTTTTCACAATAAATATTGCATTACTGTACTTGTCTTCTTTTTCTTTAACAATGTCTTTCCAAAAACAAAACTCAAAGACCACACAAGCTATTGCAACCTACTCCTATCTCTCGTCTCTCTTCCTGGGTACAATGGTACCTAAGACTTACATTCAAATGCTTACATTTCCATG
>NC_090246.1:98885788-98915441 GCF_037325665.1 Littorina saxatilis
TTACGGATCCGGACGAAGCCCTAACACATTGGCTTAGTGCCTTCAATGACATATACGATAAACATGCTCCATGGAGAATAAAGAGAGTTAGGCACATTGTAAAACCTAAATGGTTTGATAATGATTTACAACATGCCATTGACCATCGCGATTTTTTAAAGTCGGTTGGCAAGGAAGAGGAATACAGAGAACAGAGAAATAAGGTAAATTCACTTAAACGAACAAAAAAGATAAAATATTTTCGTGACCTAGCTAGCATCATCAAGTTCAAAGCAAAACTCAAAGAATAAATGGAAGGCAATAAATGAACTTACAAATAAAAAGGCTGCCAGTCATCCGAGTTGTATCAAGGACATATCTCCCGATGATTTAAACACACATTTGTCTAAAATAGCTGAAAATGTGATTAAAAATGATAAGTCCAAATTAAATGATTTGAAAGTTTTAGAAGAATTTTGCAAATCAAAAAAAAATTCATGTCAAGCAAACATTCCCCTTCTTACAGTATCTGAAGTTTTTCACGCACTTACACACCTCAAGCAAACAGGCACCCGGGGGCTCGATGGGCTTGACGGTAGGATTCTTGAATTGTCAGCCCCCGTAATTTCTGAAACACTTACCTACATTTACAATCTCTGTTTAGACAAAAAATGTTTTCCAGTCGCCCCGAAACAGCCTAAAGTCATTCCTCTGTTTAAATCAGGTGACAAAAGAGACCCCTCAAATTATAGGCCAATTTTCATTTTGTCTGTGTTATCAACACCACTGGAAAAGCATATCAACAAACACATCCTAACACATTTCAACCAAAACAACTTATTCCATCCTAAACAATCAGGATTTAGAGCTAAGCATTCCTGCCACACTGCCTTAATCTCTCTTGTTGATTAGTGGTTGGACAAAATAAACGATAATGAATTATGTGGTGCCATTTTCGTAGACTTTGCAAAAGCCTTTGACGTAATTGATCACACATTATTGCTTAGAAAATTCGGTTTGTATGGCGTCGGATATGATACTATCAATCTTGTTAGTTCATTCCTCTCTGACAGACAACAGACAGTTCTTACAAACACTAGAGCATCGAGCATGCAAGCTGTAGATTACGGTGTACCACAAGGATCGGTATTAGGACCTCTGCTCTTCTCAATATATGTTAATGACCTCCCCCTTTATATTCAACATTTATGTGAACTTTTTGCAGATGATACCACAATTCACTCCAGTAACAAAAATATAACTCGCTTATCAGAATTCCTCCAAGGGAGTCTAAACCAGCAGACAGAATGGACTGACCTAAATCACATGTCTCTTAACCCAAAGAAAACCAAATACATGATAATTACAACTACGACAGAATTTTACCTCAACTGGTCCCGATTTAATGATTGACGGCAATATATAGTGGAAAAAGTCGACCATCACAAAGTTCTAGGTGTCCACATCAATAACAACCTGTCTGGGTCAACTCACATTGAACAACTTAGTAAATTAGTGTCAAAGAAAGTGTACCTCTTATCTAGAATTAAACACTTCCTTAATTGTCAAGCCAGGAAGTTATTTTTCACTGCTCATATTCAGTCTCTTATTGATTACGCATCCACTCTATGGGACTCAGCAAGTGATAATTCCCTAAAGCTACTCAGCAGATTACACAAAAGAGCGCTAAAAGTAGTATTACTCAAACAGACTACTCTCACCGACTCAGACTACATCAACATAGGGGTCCTACCTCTAAAGTCAAGAATGAATTATAACAAAGGAATAATGATGCATAAAATTATGACAGAAAATGCACCCGAAACCATTTGTTCAAAGTTCTCTTTGAAGAATTCGCACCACTTTATAAAACTAAACACTCCTCTTCCTAGGATAGACCTATTTAAATCAAGTCTTGTTTATTCAGGAAGCAGCCTCTGGAACGCTCTTCCGGACACCCTGCGGCAATCCACCAATACGGATTCTTTTATAACCAAATATTTTTTTCCATTTAATGAACTCCATGAACAAATAAAATTTGATTGGTATGTTCTCTTTGTATACAGTTGTTCATTATCGGAATTATGGTTTATTGTGACAAAATCACGAAGATTTGGGTCTGTAATACATTGTTTTGCTGAGCTAATGACTTGTATTGTTGGGTTACTTTCCGTTTATCTTCATTGCTTTACACCCAATTTTGAACACTACTTTATGATCTACAATGCTTCTACATAATGCGCTTCATGTACATAAACTTATATGTTCTACCATTAATGTTTTTATGTTACCTTTTTTTTTTTCTCCCCTAGTCATAGTTATAGTAAAATAGTTTAGTCCCTCTTTAGGGCGAGGGCCAGATGCAAAAAAAGCATATCTATGCTTATTCTTGTCACCCTCGAAAAATAAAGATTTGTCATTGTCATTGTCATTGTAGTCATGTTTTGCCGATCTGCCAAAAAGAAATTCCAGGTCACGTCGTAAAACAGTTATGCGTCTGCACTGATCTACTCCCTCGAGAGCAGAGTGGGCTAGAAAATGTAATCACTCTAAGACTTTATGTCCAGGCTAAACATGCATCCTTGTTCCTTGACATGCCTCTCCGGACTGGGTGGCCGAGTGGTAACGCACTTGCGCTCGGAAGCGAGAGGTTGCGAGTTCGACCCTGGGTCAGGGCGTTAGCAATTTTCTCCCCCCTTTCCTAACCTAGGTGGTGGGTTCAAGTGCTAGTCTTTCGGATGAGACGAAAAACCGAGGTCCCTTCGTGTACACTACATTGGGGTGTGCACGTTAAAGATCCCACGATTGACAAAAGGGTCTTTCCTGGCAAAATTGTATAGGCATAGATAAAAATGTCCACCACAATACCCGTGTGACTTGGAATAATAGGCTGTGAAAAGTAGGATATGCGCCGAAATGGCTGCGATCTGCTGGCCGATGTATTGTGTAAAACAAATTCCATCTCACACGGCATAAATAAATCCCTGCGCCTTGAATATGTGCGCGATATAAATTGCATAAAATAAAAAAATAAAAATAAAAAAAATAAAAACAATACCTGCGCTTAGAACTGTACCCACGGAATACGCGCGATATAAGCCTCATATTAATTTATTGAACATGGAGGAGTAGGGACACGTAAAGTTAAAGTTACACTGTCCTAGACAGTGGCAACAACTCCTTGGTGTTACTGAAGATGACACTGTACGCGAACACAAGCTTTCCATTCGTCCACAATATATGCCGAGGAGGCTTTAAATGATCATTTGTGAAACCGCACGATTTTGGTGTGCGTCTGGATGTCAAGCCTTTTGGTTGTGCTAAAAAAAAAATGTACTGGAGAGTATTTCCTCTTGCGAGGGTCGATCTTCAACAAAAATGTCTCCCCTTTTCAAACTTAGACTAGAGAATTTGTTTTCAGGCCGAGGTCGAGGACGACGACGACAACGACGACGATGATGACGATGACGATGATGATGATGATGGGTCGATCTTGAACAATAATTTCTCCCCTTTTCAAACTTAGACTAGAGAATTTGTTTTCAGGTCGACGACGACGACGACAACGATGACGACGATGACGACGACGACGACGACGACGACGACGACGATGATGACGATGATGATGATGATGGGTCGATCTTGAACAATAATTTGTCCCCTTTTCAAACTTAGACTAGAGAATTTGTTTTGAGGCCGAGGTCGATGACGACAACGACGACGACGACGATGATGATGATGACAATGACGATAATGATAATGATGATGATGATGATGATGATGATGATGATGATGATGATGATGATGATGATGATGATGACGACGACGACGACGACGTCGACGACGTGGATGACGATGACGATGATGATGATGATGGTGTATCGCGCCAAAACTGACAAGAACAGAGGTGACAAGAAAACTGTCCCTTACAGACATAAGAAATTCCTCGACGAAGACAACCGCCCCAGGAAACGTCGAGGCACAAATTACAGCACCTCAAAGAAAACAGACAAACATCATAATCGCGATTCTTCCAATCTCAAAAATTACGCTGCTCGCAAACAGTACCACAAGAATAAAAGCGACCTTTCTTGGGGAATTATTCCACGGTCACCGAACCACCTTGGACGACTGATGACGGTTGTCCAGCGACCGTTAATGATCTGGGCGGAGACAGGAAAGGACAGCGTCTTCGCGATGTGCACGTGCCTGCAGTCTGTGTACGTGAAGTGGGTATGGGGGGGGGGGGGGGGGGGGGGGTAGGTGTGGTCAGTGAAGGAAGTACAAACATAAAATATCTATATATATTTTTCGATTCACGAAATAATGAAACCACGTGTGTGTCTGTTATTGCGATTTTAATTTGAGGTAGAATTTTATTCAGCAAACTATATTGCATTAATTTTAAAGCTTCGAAGCCGAAATGTACACCCTAAGTCCGGACCTAGTCAAAGAACACTTGACTAAATTTTCTAAACATATTTCATCGGAAAATGCGATTGCCACAGTGCCGCCTCAACTTTCTTAAAAAGACGGATATGACGTAATCAAACGTTATCCACAAAATGAAAAAAAAATAATCTGGGAATAGCTGGAAGAATACACCCAAAGTGTCATTATGATCTGTCCAGAAGTTTTCTGGGAATCGATCTACATTTACACGCACGCACTCACACACTATCACACACACACACACGCACGCACGCACGCACGCACGCACGCACGCAAACACACACACACACGCACACACACACACACACACACACACACACATACACACACACACGGCACACACACACACATACACACACACACACACACACACACACAAACACGGGCACTTGTCTCGATTCCGAATCTCCCGGAATACATCGACGCTATCCTGCAGTCCACTCCTCATCTGGCTCTCTCTTGCTCTTGCTCTGCTTCTGTCTGTGTTTGTCTGTCTTTATTTTTCTGTTTGTCTCTCTGTCTGTCTGTCTGTCTCTCTGTCTGTCTCTATTTCTGTCTTTCTTTCTATCTGTCTCTATTTCTGTCTTTCCGTCTGTATGTCTCTCTCTCTCTCTCTCTCTCTCTCTCTCTCTCTCTCTCTCTCTCTCTCTCTCTTTCTCTCTTTCTCTCTTTCTCTCTCACTCTCTCTTTCTCTCTCTCTCTCTCTTTCTTTCTCTCTCTCTCTCTCTCTTTCTTCCTTTCTTTCTTTCTTTCTCTCTCTCTCTCTCTCTCTCTCTCTTTCTTTCTCTCTCTCTCTCTCTCTCTCTCTCTCTCTCTCTCTCTCTCTCTCTCTCTCTCTCTCTCTCTCTCTCGCTCTCTTACTTTTTCCCCCTGGTCCTGATATCAAGTCAAGCAGAAGGATGCTTTCAGAAGAAGATATAATAAGTGTGGACAAAATAACACAGCCAGAAGCCAACCACCCCCTTGACCGCTAAATTACAGACTGCCTAGCGCAATGGTCAGCTCCACGGTTGTCACAATTCAGCAGCCTCCCGCTTTCCCTTGCTGGAAAAGGACCCTCCATATCGAATAGAAAAATGGCGAGCTTTTCTTGAAAGACAAATTGTGCCTCATTAATGCTTTGTGTTGGTCATATCAATTGAAACGATGGCTTGTAGATTTTACGAGACGGAGTGATATCGTAATGACTAAATCTGAAGGACTGATGGTTATGGGATGGGTGTGGGTTGGCTGCAGTGGATCACAAGAACTATAAAAGATTCCTTGCCCCAGAAGGTACAAAAAGATTGACAACTGTTCGTCGTCCTCCTATGTTTTTGACTCTTCTGCAGCTGTTGACGGTGCATTTACGAACACCACACATTAGTACACACACACACACACACACACACACACACACACACACACACACACACACACACAACTTTGTGCAGAAAGACACTATCTACTGTATTGATGAGCTCATCGCACACCGACCAACTCACGAAAAATGCAATGCATCCAGAAACGTCACATCTGTAGTCTCAATCTCAACGAATCACTAGCACTCATCATTCTACCAAACACGCAAAAAAAAGTTGCTCATATCACTACGCCTGGTAGACGTGTTGTTTGTCGTGATACACCGGCTAGGTCATTGATCACACGGTATATAAACCCGTACGGGAGCTATAATCAGAGCCGGTATAATTACTGTGATCGGATTCCAAAGTCTGTCTGACCAGACGGCTGCCATCTCTTGTGTCAACCCCATGAGCGGTTCCCGATCTAGTCGATTTCAAGACAAGACGATGAGTCGGACTCTGATTGCTAAACAACCAGAGATTATTGACCCAATTGACGTTTGCAGCGCGGACAAATTGACAAACAGCTTAGACACAGCCCGGGCCGTGTTGGGGCCAGAGACAAATTAGACACCGCTCTTTAACTTGTTAGGTTCGTTTGGGAGCAGAACGGTCGAAGCCTTTCCTGCCGACACGTACAAAAATATTGCCACTGTGATTTGCCCAACTGACATACAAACAGATCCTCCGAACTGTCCACATCTTAACAGCAAACTAAGACAAATACCAAACTATTTTTATCTCCCCCAAAATGGTCGAAACCTTTCTACCTATCACTTACCCAAATATATCCAGTTCATCAGTCGAAGACTTACCAGCAAAAATAGACAAATGCCAAAACGGTTAAAACCGAATCAATAGGTTAACACATTAGACACGGATGCATTTATTTTCCCCCAAGCAGAAAGCAAACAAACAGACATTCTTTAAACAAAATATGAATGTTATCCTCAGTGCCAAAGACCAAGTAACTCGAGACTACCGAAAAGGTCAAACGTTCTATGCCGGAGGCAGATATTGGAGATGGGATGATGCGTTAAAGGTTTAACGGATATGACGACAAAAATCGCATAGTCATGACATTGGAATGTCACATCAAAAGGCTGGTATGGACTTTGCTCAAAACTAAGGCTCGATTGGAGTCTAGGGTAAGCGACAGTCGTAGGTTTACTGTGCTGTAGTCACCAAGCCACTCTTTTCTGTTCTCTTCTTTTCTCTACATGTTCGTCTTTTTGTTTGGGGTATTATCTGTGTCCATCTTTTCCTTTCTTGTCTGGAACGGCAATGGGTGGGGGAGAGGGCGCGGTGGGTGTGTAGTCGGAGTCAGCTAACTGAGATATAAAACCGGCAGGCAAACCGCCACTTTGTAAACTTTTTAGGATTGAGGTAATTTCGTCTCCGGCAGCTTAGCTTAACCTATCCTCGAAACACTTTGTATTCTTTAAAAACTCGGTACTCTAAATAACCCTCGACCAATACTGCATTCTCCTTAATACACTTCGCGAATGCGACCACTTCTCCCGGATGGGACGTACAGCATTCAACCAGACGACAAAAGAAATACCAAAGTTCAAAATCCCTCTTCGAAGACCCTTCCCCACAGAACTACTGGGCCGCGGAAAATGGCCAATGTACTAATGCACTCCCCGAAAAACCTGTTGCAAAATGGCGCAGTTCCTGACCTAACCTTCCACGAAAGCAATCCGCAGCTATCCAGAAAGTCACGTACAGATAGACAGCAGTCGGAACCTCTGAGATCTAGAGTTGCCACCGAGCGAAGACTCGAGCCTTTGGGCCCTCGCCGTCACTCCACGTCACCTAGTCCGTCTCTTCCACGTCTCCGCACCAATCTGATCACGTCTCGCAGATCGGTGGAACCTCTGGACGTCTGGAGACAAAAGGCGCGGAACGTGTCGTCGGCCGGGGGAAAGGGGACTTTCATTTTAAGGGGGACATGAAAGTGCTGCGCCCTCGAAGGGGGATTTAGCCGCAAGATGGTCAGGATTACGTGGCTGCCTACAACGCAAGGAGGGCGTGGGTGTGGAAGGTGGGGGTGGGGGAGGGGGAGGGGAGAGAAGAGAAAAGGAAATCTCGCCAATCAATGAGATAAGGGTGATAGTGGGAAAGAGCAAGGAAAGAAACCAACAGATGGACGAAAAGCTAGGTGGGATTTTGTCCAAAGACCGAAAATCGACTGCGGTAAAAGGTGGGGGCAGAAATAAGACGGGCGTGACAGTATTCCGACTTCTTACCACAAAGAAGGGCATTTAGAGGTGAAGCAAAATACGTTGATTTCTCTCCACAATGAAGCGTACTCACGGAAGGGAAAATCGCCAGTTCGTGGTTCGCAGTTCGATTCCGATCAGGAGAACTGAGGAGAAGAGGTCGGGTCTGCGGAAATCGTGTGTTCGATACGGGTATTTGCCGGTGTTTGTGAACCCACTTTTACAGACCGTACACCGACTAAAGTAAATCGTGGGAGCAATGCCAGACGTGCGTATGCTGACATCTTACCATAATGAAGAGGCAGTCGGAGTTAAAACATGTCTGCATAGTAAAACTGAAGATGGATGCAACCGATTGCCAGTATAATATGCCAACCTTTTTTTTAAGAGTGAAAGTCGAAATGACAAAGTACGTGCGTTCGCTAACATCTTTCGACAATGAAGGAGATACAACAATTCGTCTAAAGCCTGACCTTAACTGGGCGAAGTGGACTACGCGAAGTACACTTTGTGAAGCTGACCGCACAAAGCTTTAGCGCTGAGTTTCCAGTAAAAAGACTTTGCAAAGTTTTCTCGAAGTCGACTTCGGGCTGAATTCAGGACCGTCTTTAGCAAACTTGAAGATCAGATCGATACAACCAATGGTCAGTATAATTTGTTTTATGTCAGCTTTTCTCTAAAGACTGCAAGTCAAAAGGGGTAAAAAGGCCTGAGCAAAAAAACATGCGTATGATGATTCACATCACAATCAAGGGACGGTCAGGGGGAAACAAATCACAAGTTTTGCTAAGGAAAATTTAAGAGGTGTCGGGGAAAATCCTCAGTTCGATACAACCTTTTGCCAGAATTTGTCAACTCTGCTTGGAACGACAAATCGACGGAGTTAGATGCAAGAGAAAAAGATGCATGTATATGCTAACTTCTTACCACGACGACGATCAGTCAGGTTGAAGAAAAAAATCACCACTTTCATTCCGCTTATGATAATTGATGAGGGGTGAAGAGAGAAATCGTCATTTCTTCTCCAGTAACAACAGCTAGGATGGGCTACCGGCGGTGCAAACAGAAATGAGTGCATTGACTTCTCATCACATGGACAAGGCGGTCAGAGTTGGAGGGAAATCACCAGTTCGATTCCTGCTGAGGAGAATTGAAGAAGGGTCGGAACAGAAAAGGTCGTTCGATACAACCCTTTGCCAGCATATGTCAACGCTCCTCTAAACACCACAAATCGACGGATGCAAAGGCGAGAGGGAAAAGGCGTAGATACGCAGACCTTTCACAAAAATGGAGTGCGGTCAAGAAGAAAATAGCCCGTTCTTTTCTTCAGCCGTCGGAATACGACAGCTTTTCTAAAAAGAGAGAAGAGCTGCTGGTACTATCTTTTCAGCATGCTGTGAAAAGAGACATTAAAAACTCAATTCATCGGACAGTATGTCCGTGACCAGAGGGCATCCCCTAGACATAAAGTCGCTACAAGCAGACACTTCTGCCTCCCTCCTACTAGAAAATTATCGATAAGAGAGCTTACTGGTGAGTCTAAATTATTGGCAAAACATGCATGAGAGGGAATAGAGTTTGATGCAAAGTGTTGAAGGTGATTAACTGTTGATTCACAAACTGTCAGCAAAACTGTCTCTTGTCGTTTTTTTGCTTTAAATGTTACGACCTCTGCTGCTCCCTTTTGGAAGAGGAGGTATAAATTATGAGCATTTTTTGCGATGGAAGCAGAATGACATTTGTCACAAGAACGAAGGAAAATGAGAACTGACAAAATAGACAGATACAGGGGGAGAGAGATGTCAGTCAGAAGTCATAAAGTTTATTCGCTAAAAACATTCATTGCGATGGGAAGGTTGGGGGAGAGGAAAACAATTTGGAAAGCAAGAAAAGAGTTATAATGTACATGTATACCATGGGGATGGTTCACGGTTTCCATCCCTTACCCGACATGGGAAGTTCCGCGTCAGTTTTTACATTTAGTCAAGTTTTGACTAAATGTTTTAACATAGAGGGGGAATCGAAACGAGGATCGTGGTGTGTGTGTGTGTGCGTGCGTGCGTGTGTGTGTGTTTATGTGTGTGTACGTGTGTCTGTGTCTGTCTGTGTGTGTGTCTGTGCGTGTGTGTGTGTAGAGCGATTCAGAGTAAACTACTGGACCGATATTTATGAAATTTTACATGAGAGTTCCTGGGTATGATAACCCCAGAATTCTTTTTTTCGATAAATGTCTTTGATGACGTCATATCCGGCTTTTTGTAAAAGTTTAGGCGGCACTGCCGCACCTTCATTTTTCAATCAAATTGATTGAAATTTTGGCCAAGCAATCTTCGACGAAGGCTGGACTTCGGTATTGCATTTCAGCATGAAGGCCTAAAAATTAATTAATGACTTTGGTCATTAAAAATCTGAAAATTGTAATTAAAATTATTTTTTCATAAAACGATCCAAAATTACTTTTATCTTATTCTTTATCATGTTCTGATTCCAAAAACATATAGATATGTTATATTCGGATTAAAAACAAGCTCTGAAAATTAAAAATATAAAAATTATGATTAAAATTAAATTTCCGAAATCGTTTTAAAAACAATTCCATCTTATTCCTTGTCGATTCCTGATTCCAAAAACATATAGATATGATATGTTTGGATCAAAAACACGCTCAGAAAGTTAAAACGAAGAGAGGTACATTAAAGCGTGTTATGCAGCGCAGCTCAAACACTACAGCGCTGAACAGGCTCGTCACTTTCACTGCCTTTTGCACTAGCGGCGGACTACGGTCATTGTGAAAAAATGCAGTGCGTTCAGTTTCATTCTGTGAGTTCCACAGCTTGACTAAATGTAGTAATTTCGCCTTACGCGACTTGTTGTATTGTCCGTTTGTTCAGTGTAGCCTAAAGCACATTAACAGGGGAATACAGGGGGACAGGCAGACACAAGCAGTAAGACACGGGTGCAGTCTGTCCAATCATTATTGAGAATGTTGCCTCTGATTTCTGCCATACAATGTCACGTCAAATTATATACATGTATCAATGAAAACGTTACCAAG
Organism: Littorina saxatilis; assembly: GCF_037325665.1. NCBI lineage: Eukaryota > Metazoa > Mollusca > Gastropoda > Littorinimorpha > Littorinidae > Littorina > Littorina saxatilis. The sequence continues at coordinate 98,896,843 of NC_090246.1, forward strand.
TGTCCAAGCTATCTGACGAACATGTTCAATTTTTGAATTCCCTCTTCTTGGCTGTGCCAGGCGACAATTATCGCCCTTGGTTGCAAAAACACGACACACACACAAACACACAAACACACACACACACACACACACATACACACACAAACAAACACACACACACACACACACAAACACACACACACACACACACACACACACACACACACACACACACGATCACACACACGATCACACACACATACTTCCTGCCAAAAAATGCACCCTCTCCTAGATCATGGCACTGCAGTTGAAGAAGCAAAAGTGATTTATTTGATGGGCTTCCTTTTTTGCTGCGATCGAGAAATGTCAGTGTCTGTGGCTTGTAGACAAATTACGTGATGGGCCACCGGAAAACCATTACCGGTATTGCTTTCTTAACAACTTAACAGATTACTGCGGGTTTGCCGCACGGAAGCACATGCATTTCTGAGGTGTCATGGATAGATTTTGATTAGCATGGCAGTTTCCACGCATGAATAATGCTTCGCTGGTTCAAATTAACCTGAACTCTCAGTGTGTTCGAATTTGCGTGTGGGCGTTTGCGTGTGTAAGTGTGAGTGTGTGAGTGTGCGTTGCATTGCATGTTCTGAACAATAGTTCCTTAAAATCAGAATCGTAGTGCAAGTCTAGGCATCATGTGTTGTTTTGTTTGTTTGTTTGTTTGTCTGTTTGTTTGTGGTTTTTGCTGCTGTTGTTGTTCTGCTGGTTTTGTTGTTTTATTTCACACGAGTTTCCAAAATTTGATTAAATCGCGCTCAAAGTTTGGCAGCAACAGTATACAATGTGAAGTCGATTTTGAGAGCGTGTGCTTGTGTGTGTTTGTGCATGTGACCGTCGGGGCGTCTGTCTGTATGTCTGTATCTGTGCGCCTGTGTGCCCGTGTCTATTTTCCCGAGTTTCGCCTGAGAGGAACTCTGTAAACACAAAACCAATCAGGGAATTTTTCCTTCTTGCTTTTTTTGCGGCGGGGGAAATCTAACCCTAGTCTTTATTGTCATCACAAACCATCACATTTCTGATTTACTTGCGGCATCTTCGTCATTATGATAGGTTACCGACAAAAACAAGCCCCTGTTTATTCACCCTCTCCCATTTCGCCGTCTGTCTGGTCGATAGTGCCTATAGTTTTAGGAGAAAATAGCAGGGCAGACGGCTTGATCTTAAGGGTTTAGAGCTAGACCCTTTTGGTTCGATGGGACTATTTCGGCCTTTCGAGAAGTAGAAGCCGCGATGGTTTTGGGCATTTTCACAGACCAATTGATCTTGAGGTCGGTTTAGAACTAGACCCTTGTGGTTCACCATTTCTGACTTTAAAGGGGTAGACCCCCACGATGATTTTGAGAATTTTCCCAGACTAATGCTTGATCTTCAGGATTTAGAGCTAGACCTTCCCGGTTCACTATTTCGGTTTTTATTAAGAAGTAGAAGACGCGATAGTTTTGAACATTTTAGAATAGTGCTTGATCTTAAGGTCATGTTAGAGCTAGACCCTTGTGGTTCAACCATGTCGGTCTTTAAAGGGGTAGACCCCCACGCTGATTTTGAGAATGTTCACACACCATTACTTGAGGGTTTAAAGCTAGACCCTTCTGGTTCACTATTTCGGTTTTTATCAAGAAGTGGAAGCCGCGATGGATTCGGCATTTTCACAAGTTGATCGTCGGTTTTCAGCCAGACCCTTGTGGTTCACCTTGTTTGCCTTTAAAGGGGTAGACTCCCACTGTGGTTTTGAGAATGTTCACACACCACTGCTTGAGGGTTTAAAGGTAGACCCTTCTAGTTCACTATTTCGGTTTTGAGAATTGTTACAACCCGGGGTCCAAAGTCCTGAAATGTCAATATTTCATGTAACTACTGCCCGTTAATGTTTCGAGCTTCTCATGTATTCATGTCAAACAGTTAGCAACGCGATAGCTATCAAGTTTGGTTATTTGTGACCCTCCACAACGGAATGAGTCGCATGTCACCTTTGCATGATTTTCATATTTTTACATTTTCATAAAGAGTTTTGTATGCTCTATCCAGTGGTGAAAACCGTTTTAGAAAAGAGCGAAAACTTGTTTGAGTTATAAGTCTGTGACTATGGTGACCCTCACACTGTTACCAGACACCCCCCGGACTTATATTAAGCCTAGCGCATAACTGCGCGAGGTGACATGCGACTCATTTCGTGGTGGAGGGTCACATTTTTAGAATGGAAAAATCGCTGTACTTTTTCTCTGTGCATTAACACTGAATAACATGTCAAAAAAGTGTGGAAGCAACCCCAACCACGTCGGGTTGACCCAAGTGGTCTTTGGGCGACTGCCTAGAACCTTTATACCAGCGCGGTGAACGGTAAGCACGCTAAAGAAACAGAATGACAATCAAGTGCAACGGACGAGCTCTGCGGTAAACTACGAGTGTCACTGGAGAGACACATTGATAAGAGTAACAACTGAAGAGAGAATTTATTTTCAACTAAACATGCAGCCAACAACAACATGACAAAAACAGTCAGGAGGAACAACAGCAAACCAACCAACCAACCAACCAACCAACCAACCAACCAAACTAACTAACTAACATAGGGGGGGAAAAAGAAAGAAAAACAAACAGTTTAGTGTTTAGTGTGTGTGTGTGTGTGTGAGTACGTGTGCGTGCGTGCATGCGTGCGTGCGTGTGTATGTAAGTGTGTGGGGGTGTGTGTATGCGCACGCGCGAACCCGCTCCACTAGCGTGGAAGACACGTGCTTTAATCATTGTACCACTCTGACTATCGCTGTAAAGGAACCGTCTTCGATTCATGGCACACACTTCTTTTGACCACCACCGCTCCTGAACAGTCTCAGTGCCAAAGGAAATACAATTCCCAATCCCCCACCCACACGATTCACATAAAGTCGAGTCCCTCGCTTGAAATCAACCGTATCATCAAAACTCCTCCGTCTCAATCGAGCACCCTAAGCCCCCCTTTCCCTGATTAGTTTGGGTGCCAGGGAAAACAAAGGGGGGATCACTTTTAGTTGCTTATGTAAACGGATTTCAAGCATCAAGTGTCCATAGCACAAACAGAGAGGGGGAAGGGAGAAGAGAAAAATGTTGTGCCAGTTGGTTACACTCGCTAAATGAACTCGTCGATCGATTTTACTGCAGTAAGTTTATAGCAACACTGTGTGCGAGAAGAAGTCCAACTGACAAAGGGTTGGTATGAGGAGCCAGTCTCCTGGGCCGAGATGCACGAACCGAAAGTGGGTGCCACCCAAACGGGAGAGAACAAACCGCGGGTTCTGATTGGTTCACCTCAGCCCTGGCACCTAATAGAATAAGAAGCACTGAATCACCAAGTAACTTGTATCCTCAAATTGTAATTCCTGCAAGCAGGAAGTTAACAGTTTGTCAAAACTCAAGTATCATCTCGCTGAATATAAGAAACGAGTATGGTGTCGTGTGGGAAAACAACCAATGTTGGAGTGTGTTTGAATTCCATGCCTTTTTCGTCGCCAGTACCACAAAAAAGGGACTCTGCGAATCGAGGGTAATGCGTAGAACGAGCGTCGACTTGGAGTAATCTGTGTAATGTCCTGGTATCAACATTACAAAGTGGTGCCATACGTATATGTGCATACTCTAGGGCGACAAATTGCGGAATCACATTTTGAACTTATGTAGGCTACATAAACCTTCTCCTATTCATACATAAACAGTGGATTGGGATAACATTTCATATGATTAAAAAACAATAGAATTCTGTTTACTGTATTGTATTGTATTGTATTGTATTGTATTGTATTGTATTGTATTGTATTGTATTGTATTGTATTGTATTGTATTGTATTGTATTGTATTGTATTGTATTGTATTGTATTGTATTGTATTGTATTGTATTGTATTGTATTGTATTGTATTGTATTGTATTGTATTGTATTGTATTGTATTGTATTGTATTGTATTGTACTGTACTATACTGTACTGTACTATATTGTTTTGTATTGTACTGTACTGTACTGAACTGTACTGCACTGTACGGTACGGTACGGCACGGCACGGCACGGCACGGCACGGCACGGCACGGCACGGCACGACACGACACGACACGACACGACACGACACGACACGGCATTGTATTGTATTGTATTGTATTGTATTGTATTGCATTGCATTATTGCATTGCATTGTATTGTAGTTACAAAGAGAAAGAAATCGCTTCAGATAACTGTTACTCCTCCGAGTTGGAATCCCTTTTAACGTAAGTGCGCATGTGGGAGATTCTGCTCTCACTAGAGAATCGGTAAGTTTCTGGCGGGCTATTCGCGTCTGGTAATTACTGTTTTCATCCGCTGGGGCATTCTGCTGATTTGTGTTGGTGTGTTCAGTGAACATTGGTCGTTCGTTTGGTGGCTTGTTTGTTTGTGTGCCTGGCTGTTTGTTCGTTCGTTTGTTTCTAAGCTTGTTGTTGTTGTGGTCGTTGTTGTTGTTGTTGGTGGTGGTGATGGTAAAGGGGGGGTGGGGTGGGGTGTGTGTGTGTGAGGGGGGGGGGCAGTTGTTGCTTCTGTGGCCGCTGTTCCTGTTGTTGTTGCTGTTGTTGTTCCTGCAGTTGGTACCCAATAGTCACTGTCCTTTCCAAAGGAGAATCTTAACCCTATTTGCGGTACACAGAACTGTCAAAGAGTCTTCTGATTTGTCACACTTAGCCCTTTTCTTTTCGTGTTTCAGTCAGAAACCATCCCCGTCTTTCGGAGCCATTACGACTCTAATGTCCTCAAATTGCTTGCACTCGTGAAAAATGCCAGGCTCACACTGTTCCACTTTCAGCCCGCAATGAGCCATTTCCATGTGACTCGGACCTGATTGTCAAATGCCATGCCTCCAAAGCGTGTGATCTGAGACACTGGAATTGGAGCGAACGTCCCTGGTGAAGAAAATAAAAGGACCTCGTCAAGGCACCCTCCATGGTCCCCCCTGACACTTCCCAGACGAAAGAAGATCCGTTTTGTTTCTGTTTTTGTTTGGGGGGTAAGCTTTTTTCCAGTGACACTTTTGGTTTAACACGGTTTCAAAGGGTAAACTGAAATTATGTCGGCCTTTGTTGTCATCGTTGTTGTTGTTTTCGTTGTTGTTGTTGTTGTTGTTGTTGTTGTTGTTGTTGTTGTTGTTGTTGTTGTTGTTGTGTGTGTGTGTATGGGGGGGGGGTATCTGCGAAGATAATTGAGTATAAGTTGCTGAAAGGGATGTCAAAACATTCAGTAAAACGGTCGGCCTAATACTAAAAGGTCTACACTAAAGAGACGAGATCAGTCCTCGCCGGTTATGGGACCGTTGCTTTGTCTCATCAAAGAATGCGAACATTGAACCTATTTTGAAAAACAAAAACAGCCCCAAGTCTTCAGCAATATATTCAGTCCAATATTGACTTTATGTCAAGACACCTATACTCTGCACGGGATACAGAGCGGCGGTCAATGTGTGCAAGGATACTCTTATTGCATGCAACAAACATGGCAAGACAGACCTGTGATGATTTACGTGATCGTTGACACAGAAAGGAAGGAAGCTGCACGTGTCCAGTCAAGGTCAAATCATCAAGGTCACTGGCACTGTCAGTCTTTCCTCAATGTCATCGTGACTTTGACACACGAGCATCAGGAATCGAAATTCGTTCCCTTTGGGAGAAGAAAAAAATAGTGTTGTTTTATTCAGTGTGTTTGTTCCAACTTAAGACGGCGGGGTGGTGGGGGGGGGGGGGGGGCGCTTGCCAACGATTATGTCACACGCTTTTAATGATTCATCCTGACCGGCACTGTGCAAGACAGCTATAGCCAGCCGTAAAAGAGCAGAATAGTGCTTATCGCCAACATCAAACACCGTTGCAATTTGCCAGCCTCACCAGCTTAGCGAGGTTTACTTTGCACAAGATGGCGTAATAGCGCAATTAACGGGATGAAAATGCAGGGAAGTACACCCCTTATCTGAGTATGCAGGGATGCGTTCTTTCAGGGCAATGTAATATAAATACGTGTTTACAATATTTTTCATTTGCTTTATTCGTGGTTACATTTAAAAAATACTTAACTGAATTTGTTTCGGCAGACTGGACGTAGAGATGGAAGCGTAGGTGTTTGTGAGTCTGCGTTTGCGTGCGCGCGCACGCGTGTGTGTGTGTGTGTGTGTGTGTGTGTGTGTGTGTGTGTGTGTGTGTGTGTGTGTGTGTGTGTGTGTGTGTGTGTGTCTGTGTCTCTGTGTGTGTGTCTGTGGCTGTGTCTGTGTGTGTGTGTCTGTGTGTGTGTCTGTGTGTCTGTGTGTCTCTGTGTGTCTGTGTGTGTGTGTGTGGAGCGATGTCAAAAAATCTGCTGGACAGAAGTTTATGACATATTGCATGAATCTTCTTTAACATTATTTTCCCACAGGATTGTTTCCCCATGTTTTTGTATTTGGTTTCTTTTACCTGTGATGTCTCGGTCGAAAGGTTTAGACCAGCCCAGGACTAAGAAGGCTCGGTGAAACAAGAATCCAGTGTGTCCAGTTTCATTCTTTCAGGCCTTGAAACCTTGAAACCTTGACTAAATGGTTTGGTATCGCTTGATTGGATGTTAAAGCAATGAAGGTTTGGACAAGACTGTTTTCCTTCTTCAAGTGTAGTTTTGTAATCAGAAAACCAATCCAGTCAACAGTGTTTTCCACAGATTTAAGAGAACGGAACATGACATCCGCCCCAGCTCTACAATTGTGCAGAACTCATCTTTCTGAAATGGTCAGGCTTTGATTGTTCGACTCGAACAGACAGAGCTAGAGAAGCACGACGACAGATACTGCGGTCCATTGATGCCCTAATCTGACTACTTCTTCTTCTTCTTCTTCTTCTTCTTCTTCTTCTTCTTCTTCTTCTTCTTCTTCTGCGTTCGTGGGCTGAAACTCCCACGTGGATTTGTACATGTATGACCGTTTTTACCCGGCCATTTAGGCAGCCATACGCCGCTTTCGGAGGGAGCATGCTGGGTATTTTTGTGTTTCTATAACCCACCGAACTCTGACATGAATTACAAGATATTTTCAGTGCGCACTTGATCTTGTGCTTGCGTGTGCACACGAAGGGGGATAAGCCACTAGCAGGTCTGCACATAAGTTGACCTGGGAGATCGGACACATCTCCACCCTTAACCCTCCGGGCGGCCGCGGCCGGGATTCGAACTCACGACCTTCTGATTAAGAGGCCGACGTCTTACCACCCCGCCACAGCGCCCGTCATCTGATTACTGTACGAGGCTACAGTCCGGTGTCAGAAAGTGAAACATCTCGTGGTTCCAGTGTCTAAGACATGCACAACCTTAGCACTCTTTCCCAACGTTTTGAGAGCACTTAATACAACTGTTTACTCCGCTATAACTGTACGTTCTCTAACAATTTTCGTGGCGTATTTGTATGTACATGCTTTGAAGGACATGCCTGTAAATCTCTTATTGCTGCTTTATTGTGTAGTCCTAATGAAGCGAATTAGACACAGGTAGCCAGGATAAAGAATCGGAATCTGTTCACCGTGTTCTAATTGCGAGCTGTTAAAATCTCATTAGATCTTTTTGGCAGGGTTTATCTATTAAAACGCCACGAGACTGCGTCATTGAATTCTCATTAATGTTTCACTGTGTTTTACAAACCAAGCAGATGAAGAGCAGGTCAGCTGAATGCAGCATCAACATCTGCTAATTGTGTCCTAATGAGTCAGATGAGAAGAAGCAGGACGTTAATGCAGGCAAGTTTGATTAAGTATAAACTCAGTACACAATTCAGATTTAGACAGTTAGACTGAAAGGTGTTATAGTGTAAATTTGATTTGTTTAAAATAGACGAATTAAGAATAATGCTCCCCCCCAACAACAACAACAAAACAAAACAAAAAGAGGAAAGGCAAAAAATAATGGTTGAACTCGCACATGTAATTGAGATCAAAAAGAAAAGGAAACAAGTGAGTACATAGCTGTAAAGACACTGTCTTGCTTTCAACATTCATACATGACGGTTTTAGATGTAACACTATAGACCCATGTTAATAACATACATGACGGTTTTAGATGTAACACTATAGACCCATGTTAATAACATACATGACGGTTTTAGATGTAACACTATAGACCCATGTTAATAACATACATGACGGTTTTAGATGTAACACTATAGACCCATGTTAATAACATACATGACGGTTTTAGATGTAACACTATAGACCCATGTTAATAACATACATGACGGTTTTAGATGTAACACTATAGACCCATGTTAATAACATACATGACGGTTTTAGATGTAACACTATAGACCCATGTTAATAACATACATGACGGTTTTAGATGTAACACTATAGACCCATGTTAATAACATACATGACGGTTTTAGATGTAACACTATAGACCCATGTTAATAACATACATGACGGTTTTAGATGTAACACTATAGACCCATGTTAATAACATACATGACGGTGTTAGATGTAACACTATAGACCCATGTTAATAACATACATGACGGTGTTAGATGTAACACTATAGACCCATGTTAATAACATACATGACGGTGTTAGATGTAACACTATAGACCCATGTTAATAACATACATGACGGTGTTAGATGTAACACTATAGACCCATGTTAATAACATACATGACGGTGTTAGATGTAACACTATAGACCCATGTTAATAACATACATGACGGTGTTAGATGTAACACTATAGACCCATGTTAATAACATACATGACGGTGTTAGATGTAACACTATAGACCCATGTTAATAACATACATGACGGTGTTAGATGTAACACTATAGACCCATGTTAATAACATACATGACGGTTTTAGATGTAACACTATAGACCCATGTTAATAACATACATGACGGTTTTAGATGTAACACTATAGACCCATGTTAATAACATACATGACGGTTTTAGATGTAACACTATAGACCCATGTTAATAACATACATGACGGTTTTAGATGTAACACTATAGACCCATGTTAATAACATACATGACGGTTTTAGATGTAACACTATAGACCCATGTTAATAACATACATGACGGTTTTAGATGTAACACTATAGACCCATGTTAATAACATACATGACGGTTTTAGATGTAACACTATAGACCCATGTTAATAACATACATGACGGTTTTAGATGTAACACTATAGACCCATGTTAATAACATACATGACGGTTTTAGATGTAACACTATAGACCCATGTTAATAACATACATGACGGTTTTAGATGTAACACTATAGACCCATGTTAATAACATACATGACGGTTTTAGATGTAACACTATAGACCCATGTTAATAACATACATGACGGTTTTAGATGTAACACTATAGACCCATGTTAATAACATACATGACGGTTTTAGATGTAACACTATAGACCCATGTTAATAACATACATGACGGTTTTAGATGTAACACTATAGACCCATGTTAATAACATACATGACGGTTTTAGATGTAACACTATAGACCCATGTTAATAACATACATGACGGTTTTAGATGTAACACTATAGACCCATGTTAATAACATACATGACGGTTTTAGATGTAACACTATAGACCCATGTTAATAACATACATGACGGTTTTAGATGTAACACTATAGACCCATGTTAATAACATACATGACGGTTTTAGATGTAACACTATAGACCCATGTTAATAACATACATGACGGTTTTAGATGTAACACTATAGACCCATGTTAATAACATACATGACGGTGTTAGATGTAACACTATAGACCCATGTTAATAACATACATGACGGTGTTAGATGTAACACTATAGACCCATGTTAATAACATACATGACGGTGTTAGATGTAACACTATAGACCCATGTTAATAACATACATGACGGTGTTAGATGTAACACTATAGACCCATGTTAATAACATACATGACGGTGTTAGATGTAACACTATAGACCCATGTTAATAACATACATGACGGTGTTAGATGTAACACTATAGACCCATGTTAATAACATACATGACGGTTTTAGATGTAACACTATAGACCCATGTTAATAACATACATGACGGTTTTAGATGTAACACTATAGACCCATGTTAATAACATACATGACGGTTTTAGATGTAACACTATAGACCCATGTTAATAACATACATGACGGTTTTAGATGTAACACTATAGACCCATGTTAATAACATACATGACGGTTTTAGATGTAACACTATAGACCCATGTTAATAACATACATGACGGTTTTAGATGTAACACTATAGACCCATGTTAATAACATACATGACGGTTTTAGATGTAACACTATAGACCCATGTTAATAACATACATGACGGTTTTAGATGTAACACTATAGACCCATGTTAATAACATACATGACGGTTTTAGATGTAACACTATAGACCCATGTTAATAACATACATGACGGTTTTAGATGTAACACTATAGACCCATGTTAATAACATACATGACGGTTTTAGATGTAACACTATAGACCCATGTTAATAACATACATGACGGTTTTAGATGTAACACTATAGACCCATGTTAATAACATACATGACGGTTTTAGATGTAACACTATAGACCCATGTTAATAACATACATGACGGTTTTAGATGTAACACTATAGACCCATGTTAATAACATACATGACGGTTTTAGATGTAACACTATAGACCCATGTTAATAACATACATGACGGTTTTAGATGTAACACTATAGACCCATGTTAATAACATACATGACGGTTTTAGATGTAACACTATAGACCCATGTTAATAACATACATGACGGTTTTAGATGTAACACTATAGACCCATGTTAATAACATACAAAACCGACAAATGCACAGCCAGGTGGCAGTGACGTTACAGATTATTGTCCACTGTTTATATACCCAATAACTTGGACAAACTTCATTTATAAAACTCTTTGTGTGTGTGCGTGTGTGTGTGTGTGTGTGTGTGTGTGTGTGTGTGTGTTTGTATGTGTGTGTGTGTGTGTGAGTGTGTATGTGTGTGTGTGTGTTGGTCTGTCTGTCTGTCTGTATGTCTGTCTGTCTGTATATGTGTGTGCGTGTGTATGTGCGCGCGCGTGCGTGCGTGTGTGTGTGTTGGGGGTGTGTGTGTGTGTGATAGTGTGCGCGCGTGTGTTTTATTGCCTCGGTGACAAATGACCGATCAGAAGCACTACCGGCTGAGAAAGAAGAATAGCGCCCCCACAGAGTCCCACCAAGATCAGCCAAAAAGGGCGTCAATAGTCCCGCGTAACAGGAGCGTGACGACTGCTGCAGCGTAAAATAACCAGACCGATTCCCTCAAGCGATCCCAATGGGGATTCAATGCAGTCAGTGTAATAGGTAAGTCTTGTCGTCTGAAGTACCACGGGCCGGCAGTGATCAATTTGCCAGACAAGCGTCTTGACAAGCCACGTTGCCGCATAATCATTCTACGATGTGCAAGCCGCACTACACATACAAGCAGACATGATGTCCAGATAGGGTGATGTTAAAGGCAGCGTTTTTTTTCCATCTCAAATCTTCTTCTTCTTCTTCTTCTTCTTCTACCAGAAATGACCACAGCAGTCTACCAGGGGCGGGGATATAGCTCAGTTGGTAGCGCGCTGGATTTGTATTCAGTTGGCCGCTGTCAGCGTGAGTTCAAACCCACGTTCGGCGGAAATTTATTTCTCAGAGTCAACGTTGTGTCCGAACACCCCCCCCCCCCCCCCCCCCGTGTACACTACATTGGGGTGTGCACGTTAAAGATCCCACGATTGACAAAGGGTCTTTCCTGGCAAAATTGCTTAGGCACAGTTAATAATTGTCTACGTATAATAGGCCGTGAAAGGTAAATATGCGCCGAAATGGCTGCAATCTACTGGCCGTATAAAATTTCATCTCACACGGCATCATTGCAGAGCGCCTAGAACTGTACCCACGGAATATGCGCGATATAAGCCTCCTATTGATTGATTGATTGAGAAATGAACACAGCAGTAGTACAATAGTTCTACCAGAAATGAACACAGCAGTGTGACATATAGTACATAGTTCTACCAGAAAAAGTACCACACTTTGTAAACTCTAGTGTTCATGCAGTTAAAGAGGAGAGAGTAGATGAAGTGAGGAAGTCTTGTTTCATTTCCCAACAGGTTCCTGATTTTACACCAGCATTGACAGGAATTCATTTTCACAATGGGTAGCGGGACGAGGGAGGGTTTCTCAATTGTTCCCTTTCCTCGTGGGGTCCTGACTTTAAATTAGGGTGAAGAGGAATTCATTTTTACGCTGGGTGGAGGAGGCAGAGGGAAGGAATCTTGTTCCATTTTTCTCAGGGGGTCCTGATTTTACTCCAGTGTTGACATGAATTCCTTTTTACGCTATCTTCGATCCCATGTGAGCCGACACGGCGCCTCTTGATTAAAGGCCGCTAGGCGTGACACCATTTTGGCGCCATGGCATCGGCTTTTAAGACCTTCACCCAGATTTGCCCCCCCCTCCCCCCCCCCCCCCCCCCCCGGTGCAAGAAATAAAAAGGGATGTTTGGCACTGGTCGCTCTATGTCATTTGTAAACCGGTGTTACCTAATATTAAATGTGAAAACATCCGACCAAACATAACAGTTATTTGGTCACGGCAACCTATCAAACTAAAGCATAATACTTAACGTACTTCACGAAGCAATAGTTTGAATCTGACACACACACACAAATGTCAGATGTAACCCACACCTATAGGACTGACCGGTTGGCGGTTTATTTTCTGGTCATTTTTACAATAATCCCCCCCACCCACCCCCCTAGCCGCCCGGTACAGGAACAATTCTGTTAGCACGAACTCGAATCTGAACATCAAAATGTAGGATTTTAATTGTTTGTACATGTATGTATGTGAAATTCGAGCCTTGAAGTCTGTATCAGTGTGAATGTTAGAATGAATGCATTAGAATGTTTGTTTGTGAATACAAAATACAAATGGGTAAAATCATCGGTTGTAAAGCATGACATGTCGTTTCTTTAAAAAGGGAGACATATGGCCTTTTCTTCCTCCAATGCTTTGATCACATCTTGCCTCGATGTTGCTCAGCAGACCCTTTTATCTTTTTACATTTAGTCAAGTTTTGACTAAATGTTTTAACATAGAGGGGGAATCGAGACGAGGGTCGTGGTTTATGTGTGTGTGTGTGTGTGTGTGTGTGTGTGTGTGTGTGTGTGTGTGTGTGTGTGTGTGTGTGTGTGTCTGTCTGTCTGTCTGTCTGTGCGTGTGTGTGTGTAGAGCGATTCAGACCAAACTACTGGACCGATCTTTATTAAATTTTACATGAGAGTTCCTGGGAATGATATCCCTGGACGTTGTTTTCCTTTTGTTCGATAAATACCTTTGATGACGTCATATCCGGCTTTTTGTAAAAGTTGAGGCGGCACTGTCACACCCTCAATTTTCAATCAAATTGATTGAAATTTTGGCCAAGCAATCTTCGACGATCGCCGGACTTCGGTATTGCATTTCAGCTTGGTGGCTTAAAAATTAATTAATGACTTTGGTCATTAAAAATCTGAAAGTTGTAAAAACAATATCAATTTCAAAACGATCCAAATTTACGTTCATCTTATTCTTCATCATTTTCTGATTCCAAAAACATGTAAATATGTTATATTTGGATTAAAAACAAGCTCTGAAAATTAAAAATATAAAAATTATGATCAAAATTAAATTGTCCAAATCAATTTAAAAACACTTTCATCTTATTCCTTGTCGGTTCCTGATTCCAAAAACATATAGATATGATATGTTTGGATTAAAAACACGCTCAGAAAGTTAAAACGAAGAGAGGTACAGAAAAGCGTGCTATCCTTCTCAGCGCAACTACTACCCCGCTCTTCTTGTCAATTTCACTGCCTTTGTCACGAGCGGTGGACTGACGATGCTACGAGTATACGGTCTTGCTGAAAAATTGCATTGTGTTCAGTTTCATTCTGTGAGTTCGACAGCTTGACTAAATGTTGTATTTTCGCCTTACGCGACTTGCTTTTTAATCTCCTAGTTCAAGCTCTATTTCTGTCTGAACCAAACGTAGACTGTCGTGGTGACCTCCTGTCCTGAATCTTTCTGAGATGAGGCTAACTAAACTTGCTCTTAGCATTGAAAATATATATTGCAGTGTGTCGCAAGAGCGTCCAGTGCATTCGCTTTGCAGCCATTATTTCTTAGCAACGTCCCTGCGCATTCTTCATCCAAGCTGCAAATCAGCCCTGTGCAACTAAATTCCTACCAATAGATAGGTTCCTTTTTCTTCTTCTTTTATTTCTCAGAATAATTGCTCATTCAAGAAGTGAAGCGTTCCCCCAGATTTGAAGCTTGGGTGAAGATTGCGCATGCGCGCAGGAACGATGTCAGGCTTTGTTTTCTGCAGCAAATTTGCCCAAGTTGTCCTGAAAGGTACATAGTTAAACGTTCTAAACGTGTAACCGGCCACTGGTTTACTGCAGGGACCAGCTTGTCCAGACGCTTTGTGACCATCGAGTTGATAGTAGAACGGTTTTCTGGGGATAATGAAGACGTATTTACCCCCCACCCCCCCCCCCCCCCCCCCCCCCCCCGCCTACCACCTACCGCACCCTTCGGACTGACCGCGCGGTGTCGGAATCCATTGACCAAGAAACAGATCAGACAAACCCCGGCGTACTGCCCAAAAAGGAAAAGAAAAGTCGTTCTGTTGAGTTGATAAGTTTGTTGTTGTTGTTGTTGTTGTTGTTGTTGTTGTTGTTGTTGTTGTTGTTGTTGTTGTTCTTGTTGTTCTTGTTGTTCTTGTTGTTCTTGTTCTTGTTATCTTCGTCGTCCGTAACACCAGCAAAATGTTTGATATGAAAGAAGTTATGTTATGTTTGAAGAAAACGCTGGTCTGAGGTGTTGCAACAACCATCGATTTAAGCAATCACTCAAGAACTGCACTGTGCTGTAGATACTACGCACAAAGTGAGAGACATCAGAAGTAGGAGAATCTTTACAAGGAACGATGTCACGGGAAAAGGCCACGCATAATACAGTTTAGGAGCATACAATTGCAAGTCTCAAAGAGTCACGTGAAGACACACACACAAAGGTTTTTTTGTTTTGTTTGTTTGTTTGCTTAACGCCCAGCCGACCACGAAGGGCCATATCAGGGCGGTGCTGCTTTGACATATAACGTGCGCCACACACAAGACAGAAGTCGCAGCACAGGCTTCATGTCTCACCCAGTCACATTATTCTGACACCGGACCAACCAGTCCTAGCACGAACCCCATAATGCCAGACGCCAGGCGGAGCAGCCACTAGATTGCCAATTTTAAAGTCTTAGGTATGACCCGGCCGGGGTTCGAACCCACGACCTCCCGATCACGGGGCGGACGCCTTACCACAAGGCCAACCGTGCCGGTCCCACACACAAAGGTATCCACACGTTTATCAATATGAAATTGCAAACATCTTGTGAAGACCTGTACAGACAAATACGTGCACGGATCCTGAACACGTGAATCGCCCGTGTCTCCAACACTAAAGACTGGACGGACAGGCGCACGAGGGGTATAACATCATCAGCAAAATAACTTGTGCAATGACGCAACAATGTCAAAGCACCACCGACGAATCGCAAAAATGCAGCAAAATAAGTAACAGGCCAAAGCTACCGAAGAAAACGCAGCCTGTCCTGGAACCAGACCGGTGAATCTTATAAATATGTATGAGTGAGGCGCTATAAAAAGTCGCTGTGACCGTGTTAGGCGCGCACACAATCACACCCATTGACACGTGCAGCAATGTTGACCTCAAATCACTGTCAATGATAAGAGCTCTTGGCAGGTGTTGAACTAAGGGTCTGGCTGGATTCTGCATGTACTAAACCCGGAGAGACATGTCTGTGTTAACGTCAAGCCACCGCATTGTAACTTAGTCACACATGTCTCGTGCACGTCTCGTAAGCATTGTATTCTTGTGTTTCTGCTGGCTTTAAACGAGCTCCTGTACTATATGGCACAGTCACGTCGGCGGGTAATAGAAACAAGAAAATACACAGCACGATTCCCCACACAAAAAAACGGAGGATGGCTGCCCTGAAGGCGGGGAAATACCGTCATAAACGAAAACCCAAATTCGTGCAAAAGCACGAGTATATGTGGGAGTTGCAGCACATGAACGAAGAAAAAGAAGAAAACGTTCTCATTAACAACAACACCAGAGTTGCATACAACTACACAAAACAAAGCCAAGCAGGCAATCAGCCAGTCAACCAACCAAGAAAGCAAACAAGGACGCAGCCAAGCAACCAACCACACACACACACACACACACACACACACACACACACACACACACACAGCCACACACGCACAGCTTCGCTTAATTAAGTTTCGATAGGTGAAGTACTTAAACATGCCTTCCAGATATGTCCGAATGGATCAATTAATATTCTGGCAATTCAGTATCACATAACTTACATCAGAATTATATGTAGAGTTTTTGCACATGTAATTGCGCAAGCCAGCCAGGAAAACCAGCATCAGTCTTAGTCGCGGTAGTTTTTGATCACTGAAAACCAGCATCAGTCTTAGTCACGGTAGTTTTTGATCACTGAAAACCAGCATCAGTCTTAGTCACGGTAGTTTTTGATCACTGAAAACCAGCATCAGTCTTAGTCACGGTAGTTTTTGATCACTGAAAACCAGCATCAGTCTTAGTCACGGTAGTTTTTGATCACTGAAAACCAGCATCAGTCTTAGTCACGGTAGTTTTTGATCACTGAAAACCATGTCATCAAATGTCATCCCCGGTGGCTCTTTGGACAAACGTGGGCGCGTCTGTGGTGGGATTGAGGCTTTTTTCTCCCTCTGTAGCATCGATCCGAGTAATCCTTCGCCTTTTGGGAAAAGTAAATAGCAGATACGTTGCAACGTCGGTCAAAGTCTTTAGAATCTAGTCAGTGAGCCGTTCTGGTGGGTTAAAGTCTTTGAAATCCAACCGGCAAGCCGTTCTGAGTATATTCACTAACTGCACAGCAAAGGTTGTTTTTTCTTTGGACCTGTCTGCTCTTTGGTCCAACAACTGTCTTTAGGCCTAAAAAAAAAATAGGTGTGGTTACGGTAACCCGACCTACCCTATTTTTAGGGGCCGATCCTATAACTTTTTATTACATTTGTCAAAAAAAACAAAAAAAAACAAAAAACGAGTGCAAAAAACGCAATGAAAGCGAAAGCGCCCGTATCGCACACTTATTTCCCTGTCAAGTAGGTTTAATTTGTACACATTAGAAAAAAAAAGTTAAAACAAAAAAAAGTGATTGCCTACCTACCTACCCTATTTTTTTTGGCTATGTTACCGTAACCACACCTTTTTTTTTTTTTTGGCCTTACTGCGTTGGAACTGACGTTTATATATTGGTTCCCGCACTGACGGGCGCAATGGCTTGGTGGTAAGACGCCGGCCTCTAAAGCGGAAGGTCGTGGGTTCGAATCCCGGCCACGCCTGGTGGTTTAAGGTGGAGATTTTTTCCGATCTCCCAGGTCCCCCTTTGTGTGTACACGCAAGCACAAGACCAAGTGCGCACAGAAAAGATCCTGTAATCCATGTCAGAGTTCGGTGGATTATAGAAACACGAATATACCCAGCATGCTTCCTCCGAAAGCGGCGTATGGCTGCCTAAATGGCGGGGTAAAAATCCACTCGTGCAAAAACACGAGTGTACGTGGGAGTTTCAGCCCACGAACGCAGAAGAAGAAGAAAGTTCCCGCATGTAGACACCACCGACAAAGCAAATTCAGCTATAGATAAAATGCGTTGTCATTCAAAGTCCTCCAAATCAAACTGTAGGCTACAAGAAGAAGAAGAAGAAGACTGTAAGTTCGTCAGGGCGTATCCAGTTCACTGCATGGCAAATGCTTGAAAACGACCCATCTTTGATACGGAAATAACTATTGCAGACGACAGAGAACTCTACTATACAGATTGCATCGGCCGGTGAGCATATGGAAACACCACTTACACATCAATTACAGTACACGTAGTAGATGAATTGCGAGACTGTCAAAATCTTTGACATCCAGCCTGAGTGCTCTTCTCGGAACTTTTTCTAGGCGTCTGTGACAATGGCGCAGTTTAGCAAAATGAGGCAAAGGCTTTAAAACGACCTGCTCTTTGGTCCGGATAACAAACAAAACTTTGGTTGCGTTCATATACGCAAAAGCAACATCTACTGCGCAGATTGGAAGGCGAGTGTAAACATGTAGAGGTTACATGCCGAGTCTCAGTGATTATCAAAAATAATGGTCGAAGTTAGCGGATCATGAAAAATGCGAGCTTCAGCGAGCTTTTTCATGACCGCGAACTGAGACCATTATTTTTGATAATCACTGAGACGAGGTATGTAACCTCTTTATTCCTCCTTTCTTCAGTTATTCAAAGAAAAGAGGAGTTTTTGTGCGAAAGTTTGATCGAGTCATATTCACCCAATCAGTCTACCTGCGCAGGCGATCGATTAATGCGCGGTTGTATAGTTCCGTGCAAATCATTCAATT